>NW_025062960.1:0-53155 GCF_018153295.1 Drosophila grimshawi
CGAAGTCATTTCGAGAAATTGACGTTTTAAGTTTCGGTTTCCAAATTCAAACGGATGTATCTTCGCCAATAATTGTCAGAAGTTAAATTTCTTTCAACATTATGAAGCCCTTTTTATATATTTTGACTCTGCATCAAAAGCTGAAAATATGTAGTCTCGAAGTCATTTCGAGAAAGTTGACGTTTAGTTTCTGTTTCCAAATTCAAACCGATGTATCTTCGCCAATAATTGTCAGAAGTTAGAATTTCTTTCAACATTATGAAGCCCTTTTTATATATTTTGATTCTGCATCAAAAGCTGAAAATATGTAGTCTCAAAGTCATTTCGAGAAATCGACGTTTTAAGTATCTGTTTCCAAATTCAAACGGATGTATCTTCGCCAATAATTGTCAGAAGTTAGAATTTCTTTCAACATTATGAAGCCCTTTCTATATATTTTGACTCTGCTTCAAAAGCTGAAAATATGTAGTCGCGAAGTCATTTCGAGAAATTGACGTTTTAATTTTCTGTTTCCAAATTCAAACGGATGTATCTTCGCCAATAATTGTCAGAAGTTAGAATTTCTTGCAACATTACGAAGCCCTTTTTATATATTTTGATTTTGCATCAAAAGCTGAAAATATGTAGTCTCGAAGTCATTTCGAGAAATTGACGTTTTAAGTTTCTGTTTCCAAATTCATTCCGATGTATCTTCTCCAATAATTGTCAAAAGTTAGAATTTCTTTCAACATTATGAAGCCCTTTTTATATATTTTGACTCTGCATCAAAAGCTGAAAATATGTAGTCTCGAAGTCATTTCGAGAAATTGACGTTTTAAGTTTCGGTTTCCAAATTCAAACGGATGTATCTTCGCCAATAATTGTCAGCAGTTAGAATTTCTTTCAACATTATGAAGCCCTTTTTATATATTTTGACCCTGCATCAAAAGCTGAAAATATGTAGTCTCGAAGTCATTTCGAGAAATTGACGTTTTAAGTTTCTGTTTCCAAATTCAAACGGATGTATCTTCGCCAATAATTGTCGAAGTTAGAATTTCTTTCAACATTATGAAGCCCTTTTTATATATTTTGATTCTGCTTCAAAAGCTGAAAATATGTAGTCTCGAAGTCATTTCGCGAAATTGACGTTTTAAGTTTCTGTTTCCAAATTCAAACGGATGTATCTTCGCCAATAATTGTCAGAAGTTAGAATTTCTTTCAACATTATGAAGCCCTTTTATATATTTTGACTGTGCATCAAAAGCTGAAAATATGTAGTCTCGAAGTCATTTCGAGAAATTGACGCTTTAAGTTTCTGTTTCCAAATTCAAATGGATGTATCTTCGCCAATAATTGTCAGAAGTTAGAATTTCTTTCAACATTATGAAGCCCTTTTTTATATATTTTGATTCTGCATCAAAAGCTGAAAATATATAGTCGCGAAGTCATTTCGAGAAATTGACGTTTTAAGTTTCTGTTTCCAAATTCAAACGGATGTATCTTCGTCAATAATTGTCAGAAGTTAGAATTTCTTTCAACATTATGAAGCCCTTTTTATATATTTTGACCCTGCATCAAAAGCTGAAAATATGTAGTCTCGAAGTCATTTCGAGAAATTGACGTTTTAAGTTTCTGTTTCCAAATTCAAACGGATGTATCTTCGCCAATAATTGTCAGAAGTTAGAATTTCTTTCAACATTATGAAGCCCCTTTTATATATTTTGACTCTGCATCAAAAGCTGAAAATATGTAGTCTCGAAGTCATTTCGAGAAATTGACGTTTTAAGTTTCTGTTTCCAAATTCAAACGGATGTATCTTCGCCAATAATAGGCAGAAGTCAGAATTTCTTTGAACATTATGAAGCCCTTTTTATATATTTTGACTCTGCATCAAAAGCTGAAAATATGTAGTCGCGAAGTCATTTCGAGAAATTGACGTTTTAAGTTTCGGTTTCCAAATTCAAACGGATGTATCTTCGCCAATAATTGTCAGCAGTTAGAATTTCTTTCAACATTATGAAGCCCTTTTTATATATTTTGACTCTGCATCAAAAGCTGAAAATATGTAGTCTTGAAGTCATTTCGAGAAATCGACGTTTTAAGTTTCTGTTTCCAAATTCAAACGGATGTATCTTCGCCAATAATTGTCAGAAGTTAGAATTTCTTTCAACATTATGAAGCCCTTTTTATATATTTTGACCCTGCATCAAAAGCTGAAAATATGTAGTCTCGAAGTCATTTCGAGAAATTGACGTTTTAAGTTTCTGTTTCCAAATTCAAACGGATGTATCTTCGCCAATAATTGTCAGAAGTTAGAATTTCTTTCAACATTATGAAGCCCTTTTTATATATTTTGACTCTGTATCAAAAGCTGAAAATATGTAGTCTCGAAGTCATTTCGCGAAATTTACGTTTTAAGTTTCGGTTTCCAAATTCAACCGGATGTATCTTCGCCAATAATTGTCAGCAGTTAGAATTTCTTTCAACAATATTAAGCCCTTTTTATATATTTTGATTCTGCATCAAAAGCTGAAAATATGTAGTCGCGAAGTCATTTCGAGAAATTGACGTTTTAAGTTTCGGTTTCCAAATTCAAACGGATGTATCTTCGCCAATAATTGTCAGAAGTTAGAATTTCTTTCAACATTATGAAGCCCTTTTTATATATTTTGATTCTGCATCAAAAGCTGAAAATATGTAGTCTCGAAGTCATTTCGAGAAATCGACGTTTTAAGTTTCTGTTTCCAAATTCAAACGGATATATCTTCGCCAATAATTGTCAGAAGTTAGAATTTCTTTCAACATTATGAAGCCCTTTTTATATATTTTCACTCTGCATCAAAAGCTGAAAATATGTAGTCTCGAAGTCATTTCGAGAAATTGATGTTTTAAGTTTCTGTTTCCAAATTCAAACGGATGTATCTTCGCCAATACTTGTCAGAAGTTAGAATTTCTTTCAACATTATGAAGCCCTTTTTATATATTTTGACTCTGCATCAAAAGCTGAAAATATGTAGTCTCGAAGTCATTTCGAGAAATTGACGTTTTAAGTTTCTGTTTCCAAATTCAAACGGATGTATCTTCGCCAATAATTGTCAGAAGTTAGAATTTCTTTCAACATTATGAAGCCCTTTTTATATATTTTGACTATGCAACAAAAGCTGAAAATATGTAGTCTCGAAGTCATTTCGAGAAATTGACGTTTTAAGTTTCTGTTTCCAAATTCAAATGGATGTATCTTGGCCAATAATTGTCAGAAGTTAGAATTTCTTTCAACATTATGAAGCCCTTTTTATATATTTTGACTCTGCATCAAAAGCTGAAAATATGTAGTCTCGAAGTCATTTTGAGAAATCGACGTTTTAAGTCTCTGTTTCCAAATTCAAACGGATGTATCTTCGCCAATAATTGTCAGAAGTTAGTATTTCTTTCAACATTATGAAGCCCTTTTTATATATTTTGACTCTGCATCAAAAGCTGAAAATATGTAGTCTCGAAGTCATTTCGAGAAATTGACGTTTTAAGTTTATGTTTCCAAATTCAAACGGATGTATCTTCGCCAATAATTGTCAGAAGTTAGAATTTCTTTCAACATTATGAAGCCCTTTTTATATATTTTGACTGTGCATCAAAAGCTGAAAATATGTAGTCTCGAAGTCATTTCGAGAAATTGACGTTTTAAGTTTCTGTTTCCAAATTCAAATGGATGTATCTTCGCCAATAATTGTCAGAAGTTAGAATTTCTTTCAACATTATGAAGCCCTTTTTATTTATTTTGATTCTGCATCAAAAGCTGAAAATATGTAGTCTCGAAGTCATTTCGAGAAATTGACGTTTTAAGTTTCTGTTTCCAAATTCAAACGGATGTATCTTCGCCAATAATTGTCAGAAGTTAGTATTTCTTTCAACATTATGAAGCCCTTCTTATATATTTTGATTCTGCATCAAAAGCTGAAAATATGTAGTCTCGAAGTCATTTCGAGAAATTGACGTTTTAAGTTTCTGTTTCCAAATTCAAACGGATGTATCTTCGCCAATAATTGTCAGAAGTTAGAATTTCTTTCAACATTATGAAGCCCTTTTTATATATTTTGACTCTGCTTCAAAAGCTGAAAATATGTAGTCTCGAAGTCATTTCGAGAAATTGACGTTTTAAGTTTCTGTTTCCAAATTCAAATGGATGTATCTTCGCCAATAATTGTCAGAGGTTAGAATTTCTTTCGGGATTATGAAGCCCTTTTTATATATTTTTGATTCTGCAGCAAAAGCTGAAAATATGTAGTCTCGAAGTCATTTTGAGAAATCGACGTTTTAAGTCTCTGTTTCCAAATTCAAACGGATGTATCTTCGCCAATAATTGTCAGAAGTTAGTATTTCTTTCAACATTATGAAGCCCTTTTTATATATTTTGACTATGCATCAAAAGCTGAAAATATGTAGTCTCGAAGTCATTTCGAGAAATTGACGTTTTAAGTTTCTGTTTCCAAATTCAAACGGATGTATCTTCGCCAATAATTGTCAGAAATTAGAATTTCTTTCAACATTATGAAGCGCTTTTTATATATTTTGACTCTGCATCAAAAGATGAAAATATGTAGTCTCGAAGTCATTTCGAGAAATTGACGTTTTAAGTTTCTGTTTCCAAATTCAATCGGATGTATCTTCGCCAATAATTGTCAGAAGTTAGAATTTCTTTCAACATTATGAAGCCCTTTTTGTATATTTTGATTCTGCATCAAAAGCTGAAAATATGTAGTCTCGAAGTCATTTCGAGAAATTGACGTTTTAAGTTTCGGTTTCCAAATTCAAACGGATGTATCTTCGCCAATAATTGTCAGAAGTTAAAATTTCTTTCAACATTATGAAGCCCTTTTTATATATTTTGACTCTGCATCAACAGCTGAAAATATGTAGTCGCGAAGTCATTTCGAGAAATTGACGTTTTAAGTTTCGGTTTCCAAATTCAAACGGATGTATTTTCGCCAATAATTGTCAGAAGTTAGAAATTCTTTCAACATTATGAACCCCTTTTTATATATTTTGATTCTGCATCAAAAGCTGAAATTATGTAGTCTCGAAGTCATTTCGAGATATTGGCGGTTTAAGTTTCTTTTCCCAAATTCAAACGGATGTATCTTCGCCAATAATTGTCAGAAGTTAGAATTTCTTTCAACATTATGAAGCCCTTTTTATATATTTTGATTCTGCATCAAAAGCTGAAAATATGTAGTCGCGAAGTCATTTCGAGAAATTGACGTTTTAAGTTTCGGTTTCCAAATTCAAACGGATGTATCTTCGCCAATAATTGTCAGAAGTTAGAATTTATTTCAACATTATGAAGCCCTTTTTATATATTTTGATTCTGCATCAAAAGCTGAAAATATGTAGTCTCGAAGTCATTTTGAGAAATCGACGTTTTAAGTTTCTGTTTCCAAATTCAAACGGATGTATCTTCGCCAATAAGTGTCAGAAGTTAGAATTTCTTTCAACATTATGAAGCCCTTTTTATATATTTTGACTCTGCATCAAAAGCTGAAAATATGTAGTCTCGAAGTCATTTCGAGAAATTGACGTTTTAAGTTTCTGTTTCCAAATTCAAACGGATGTATCTTCGCCAATAATTGTCAGAAATTAGAATTTCTTTCAACATTATGAAGCGCTTTTTATATATTTTGACTCTGCATCAAAAGATGAAAATATGTAGTCTCGAAGTCATTTCGAGAAATTGACGTTTTAAGTTTCTGTTTCCAAATTCAAACGGATGTATCTTCGCCAATAATTGTCAGAAGTTAGAATTTCTTTCAACATTATGAAGCCCTTTTTATATATTTTGATTGTGCATCAAAAGCTGAAAATATGTAGTCTCGAAGTCATTTCGAGAAATTGACGTTTTAAGTTTCGGTTTCCAAATTCAAACGGATGTATCTTCGCCAATAATTGTCAGAAGTTAAAATTTCTTTCAACATTATGAAGCCCTTTTTATATATTTTGACTCTGCATCAAAAGCTGAAAATATGTAGTCTCGAAGTCATTTCGAGAAATTGACGTTTTAAGTTTCGGTTTCCAAATTCAAACGGATGTATCTTCGCCAATAATTGTCAGAAGTTAGAATTTCTTTCAACATTATGAAGCCCTTTTTATATATTTTGATTCTGCATCAAAAGCTGAAAATATGTAGTCTCGAAGTCATTTCGAGATATTGGCGGTTTAAGTTTCTTTTCCCAAATTCAAACGGATGTATCTTCGCCAATAATTGGCAGAAGTCAGAATTTCTTTCAACATTATGAAGCCCTTTTTATATATTTTGACTCTGCATCAAAAGCTGAAAATATGTAGTCGCGAAGTCATTTCGAGAAATTGACGTTTTAAGTTTCGGTTTCCAAATTCAAACGGATGTATCTTCGCCAATAATTGTCAGAAGTTAAAATTTCTTTCAACATTATGAAGCCCTTTTTATATATTTTGACTCTGCATCAAAAGCTGAAAATATGTAGTCGCGAAGTCATTTCGAGAAACTGACGTTTTAAGTTTCTGTTTCCAAATTCAAACGGATATATCTTCGCCAATAATTGTCAGAAGTTAGAATTTCTTTCAACATTATGAAGCCCTTTTTATATATTTTGACTATGCATCAAAAGCTGAAAATATGTTGTCTCGAAGTCATTTCGAGAAATTGACGTTTTAAGTTTCTGTTTCCAAATTCAAACGGATGTATCTTCGCCAATAATTGGCAGAAGTCAGAATTTCTTTCAACATTATGAAGCCCTTTTTATATATTTTGACTCTGCATCAAAAGCTGAAAATATGTAGTCGCGAAGTCATTTCGAGAAATTGACGTTTTAAGTTTCTGTTTCCAAATTCAATCGGATGTATCTTCGCCAATAATTGTCAGAAGTTAGAATTTCTTCCAAAATTATGTAGCCCTTTTTATATATTTTGACTCTGCATCAACAGCTGAAAATATATAGTCGCGAAGTCATTTCGAGAAATACACGTTTTAAGTTTCTGTTTCCAAATTCAAACGGATGTATCTTCGTCAATAATTGTCAGAAGTTAGAATTTCTTTCAACATTATGAAGCCCTTTTTATATATTTTGACTCTGCTTCAAAAGCTGAAAATATGTAGTCTCGAAGTCATTTCGAGAAATTGACGTTTTAAGTTTCGGTTTCCAAATTCAAACGGATGTATCTTCGCCAATAATTGTCAGAAGTTAAAATTTCTTTCAACATTATGAAGCCCTTTTTATATATTTTGACTCTGCATCAAAAGCTGAAAATATGTAGTCTCGAAGTCATTTCGAGAAATTGACGTTTTAAGTTTCGGTTTCCAAATTCAAACGGATGTATCTTCGCCAATAATTGTCAGAAGTTAGAATTTCTTTCAACATTATGAACCCCTTTTTATATATTTTGATTCTGCATCAAAAGCTGAAAATATGTAGTCTCGAAGTCATTTCGAGATATTGGCGGCTTAAGTTTCTTTTCCCAAATTCAAACGGATGTATCTTCGCCAATAATTGGCAGAAGTCAGAATTTCTTTCAACATTATGAAGCCCTTTTTATATATTTTGACTCTGCATCAAAAGCTGAAAATATGTAGTCGCGAAGTCATTTCGAGAAATTGACGTTTTAAGTTTCGGTTTCCAAATTCAAACGGATGTATCTTCGCCAATAATTGTCAGAAGTTAGAATTTCTTTCAACATTATGAAGCCCTTTTTATATATTTTGACTCTGCATCAAAAGCTGAAAATATGTAGTCGCGAAGTCATTTCGAGAAATTGACGTTTTAAGTTTCTGTTTCCAAATTCAATCGGATGTATCTTCGCCAATAATTGTCAGAAGTTAGAATTTCTTCCAAAATTATGTAGCCCTTTTTATATATTTTGACTCTGCATCAACAGCTGAAAATATATAGTCGCGAAGTCATTTCGAGAAATACACGTTTTAAGTTTCTGTTTCCAAATTCAAACGGATGTATCTTCGTCAATAATTCGCAGAAGTTAGAATTTCTTTCAACATTATGAAGCCATTTTAAACATTTTGATTCTGCATCAAAAGCTGAAAATATGTAGTCTCGAAGTCATTTTGCGAAATTGACGTTTTAAGTTTCTGTTTCCAAATTCAAACGGATGTATCTTCGCCAATAATTGTCAGAAGTTAGTATTTCTTTCAACATTATGAAGCCCTTTTTATATATTTTGACTATGCATCAAAAGCTGAAAATATGTAGTCTCGAAGTCATTTCGAGAAATTGACGTTTTAAGTTTCTGTTTCCAAATTCAAACGGATGTATCTTCGCCAATAATTGTCAGAAGTTAGAATTTCTTTCAACATTATGAAGCCCTTTTTATATATTTTGATTCTGCAACAAAAGCTGAAAATATGTAGTCTCGAAGTCATTTCGAGAAATTGACGTTTTAAGTTTCTGTTTCCAAATTCAAACGGATGTATCTTCGCCAATAATTGTCAGATGTTAGAATTTCTTTCAACATTATGAAGCCCTTTTATATATTTTGACTGTGCATCAAAAGCTGAAAATATGTAGTCTCGAAGTCATTTTGAGAAATCGACGTTTTAAGTCTCTGTTTCCAAATTCAAACGGATGTATCTTCGCCAATAATTGTCAGAAGTTAGTATTTCTTTCAACATTATGAAGCCCTTTTTATATATTTTGACTCTGCATCAAAAGCTGAAAATATGTAGTCGCGAAGTCATTTCGAGAAATTGACGTTTTAAGTTTATTTTCCCAAATTCAAACGGATGTATCTTCGCCAATAATTGTCAGAAGTCAGAATTTCTTTCAACATTATGAAGCCCTTTTTATATATTTTGATTCTGCAGCAAAAGCTGAAAATATGTAGTCTCGAAGTCATTTTGAGAAATCGACGTTTTAAGTCTCTGTTTCCAAATTCAAACGGATGTATCTTCGCCAATAATTGTCAGAAGTTAGTATTTCTTTCAACATTATGAAGCCCTTTTTATATATTTTGACTCTGCATCAAAAGCTGAAAATATGTAGTCTCGAAGTCATTTCGAGAAATTGACGTTTTAAGTTTCTGTTTCCAAATTCAAACGGATGTATCTTCGCCAATAATTGTCAGAAATTAGAATTTCTTTCAACATTATGAAGCGCTTTTTATATATTTTGACTCTGCATCAAAAGCTGAAAATATGTAGTCTCGAAGTCATTTCGAGAAATTGACGTTTTAAGTTTCGGTTTCCAAATTCAAACGGATGTATCTTCGCCAATAATTGTCAGAAGTTAGAATTTCTTTCAACATTATGAAGCCCTTTTTATATATTTTGATTCTGCATCAAAAGCTGAAAATATGTAGTCGCGAAGTCATTTCGAGATATTGGCGGTTTAAGTTTCTTTTCCCAAATTCAAACGGATGTATCTTCGCCAATAATTGTCAGAAGTCAGAATTTCTTTCAACATTATGAAGCTCTTTTTATATATTTTGACTCTGCATCAAAAGCTGAAAATATGTAGTCTCGAAGTCATTTCGAGAAATTGACGTTTTAAGTTTCTTTTCCCAAATTCAAACGGATGTATCTTCGCCAATAATTGTCAGAAGTCAGAATTTCTTTCAACATTATGAAGCCCTTTTTATATATTTTGACTCTGCATCAAAAGCTGAAAATATGTAGTCGCGAAGTCATTTCGAGAAATTGACGTTTTAAGTTTCGGTTTCCAAATTCAAACGGATGTATCTTCGCCAATAATTGGCAGAAGTCAGAATTTCTTTCAACATTATGAAGCCCTTTTATATATTTTGACTCTGCATCAAAAGCTGAAAATATGTAGTCGCGAAGTCATTTCGAGAAACTGACGTTTTAAGTTTCTGTTTCCAAATTCAAACGGATATATCTTCGCCAATAATTGTCAGAAGTTAGAATTTCTTTCAACATTATGAAGCCCTTTTTATATATTTTGACTATGCATCAAAAGCTGAAAATATGTTGTCTCGAAGTCATTTCGAGAAATTGACGTTTTAAGTTTCTGTTTCCAAATTCAAACGGATGTATCTTCGCCAATAATTGGCAGAAGTCAGAATTTCTTTCAACATTATGAAGCCCTTTTTATATATTTTGACTCTGCATCAAAAGCTGAAAATATGTAGTCTCGAAGTCATTTCGAGATATTGGCGGTTTAAGTTTCTTTTCCCAAATTCAAACGGATGTATCTTCGCCAATAATTGGCAGAAGTCAGAATTTCTTTCAACATTATGAAGCCCTTTTTATATATTTTGACTCTGCATCAAAAGCTGAAAATATGTAGTCGCGAAGTCATTTCGAGAAATTGACGTTTTAAGTTTCGGTTTCCAAATTCAAACGGATGTATCTTCGCCAATAATTGTCAGAAGTTAAAATTTCTTTCAACATTATGAAGCCCTTTTTATATATTTTGACTCTGCATCAAAAGCTGAAAATATGTAGTCGCGAAGTCATTTCGAGAAACTGACGTTTTAAGTTTCTGTTTCCAAATTCAAACGGATATATCTTCGCCAATAATTGTCAGAAGTTAGAATTTCTTTCAACATTATGAAGCCCTTTTTATATATTTTGACTATGCATCAAAAGCTGAAAATATGTTGTCTCGAAGTCATTTCGAGAAATTGACGTTTTAAGTTTCTGTTTCCAAATTCAAACGGATGTATCTTCGCCAATAATTGGCAGAAGTCAGAATTTCTTTCAACATTATGAAGCCCTTTTTATATATTTTGACTCTGCATCAAAAGCTGAAAATATGTAGTCGCGAAGTCATTTCGAGAAATTGACGTTTTAAGTTTCTGTTTCCAAATTCAATCGGATGTATCTTCGCCAATAATTGTCAGAAGTTAGAATTTCTTCCAAAATTATGTAGCCCTTTTTATATATTTTGACTCTGCATCAACAGCTGAAAATATATAGTCGCGAAGTCATTTCGAGAAATACACGTTTTAAGTTTCTGTTTCCAAATTCAAACGGATGTATCTTCGTCAATAATTGTCAGAAGTTAGAATTTCTTTCAACATTATGAAGCCCTTTTTATATATTTTGACTCTGCTTCAAAAGCTGAAAATATGTAGTCTCGAAGTCATTTCGAGAAATTGACGTTTTAAGTTTCGGTTTCCAAATTCAAACGGATGTATCTTCGCCAATAATTGTCAGAAGTTAAAATTTCTTTCAACATTATGAAGCCCTTTTTATATATTTTGACTCTGCATCAAAAGCTGAAAATATGTAGTCTCGAAGTCATTTCGAGAAATTGACGTTTTAAGTTTCGGTTTCCAAATTCAAACGGATGTATCTTCGCCAATAATTGTCAGAAGTTAGAATTTCTTTCAACATTATGAACCCCTTTTTATATATTTTGATTCTGCATCAAAAGCTGAAAATATGTAGTCTCGAAGTCATTTCGAGATATTGGCGGCTTAAGTTTCTTTTCCCAAATTCAAACGGATGTATCTTCGCCAATAATTGGCAGAAGTCAGAATTTCTTTCAACATTATGAAGCCCTTTTTATATATTTTGACTCTGCATCAAAAGCTGAAAATATGTAGTCGCGAAGTCATTTCGAGAAATTGACGTTTTAAGTTTCGGTTTCCAAATTCAAACGGATGTATCTTCGCCAATAATTGTCAGAAGTTAAAATTTCTTTCAACATTATGAAGCCCTTTTTATATATTTTGACTCTGCATCAAAAGCTGAAAATATGTAGTCGCGAAGTCATTTCGAGAAATTGACGTTTTAAGTTTCTGTTTCCAAATTCAATCGGATGTATCTTCGCCAATAATTGTCAGAAGTTAGAATTTCTTCCAAAATTATGTAGCCCTTTTTATATATTTTGACTCTGCATCAACAGCTGAAAATATATAGTCGCGAAGTCATTTCGAGAAATACACGTTTTAAGTTTCTGTTTCCAAATTCAAACGGATGTATCTTCGTCAATAATTCGCAGAAGTTAGAATTTCTTTCAACATTATGAAGCCATTTTAAACATTTTGATTCTGCATCAAAAGCTGAAAATATGTAGTCTCGAAGTCATTTTGCGAAATTGACGTTTTAAGTTTCTGTTTCCAAATTCAAGTGGATGTATCTTCGTCAATAATTGTCAGAATTTAGAATTTCTTTCAACATTATGAAGCCCTTTTTATATATTTTGACTCTGCTTCAAAAGCTGAAAATATGTAGTCTCGAAGTCATTTCGAGAAATTGACGTTTTAAGTTTCTGTTTCCAAATTCAAACGGATGTATCTTCGCCAATAATTGTCAGAAGTTAGAATTTCTTTCAACATTATGAAGCCCTTTTTATATATTTTGACTCTGCATCAAAAGCTGAAAATATGTAGTCTCGAAGTCATTTCGCGAAATTGACGTTTTAAGTTTCTGTTTCCAAATTCAAACGGATGTATCTTCGCCAATAATTGTCAGAAGTTAGAATTTCTTTCAACATTATGAAGCCCTTTTTATATATTTTGATTCTGCATCAAAAGCTGAAAATATGTAGTCTTGAAGTCATTTCGAGAAATTGACGTTTTAAGTTTCTGTTTCCAAATTCAAACGGATGTATCTTCGCCAATAATTGTCAGAAGTTAGAATTTCTTTCAACATTATGAAGCCCTTTTTATATATTTTGATTCTGCATCAAAAGCTGAAAATATGTAGTCTCGAAGTCATTTCGAGATATTGGCGGCTTAAGTTTCGTTTCCCAAATTCAAACGGATGTATCTTCGCCAATAATTGTCAGAAGTTAGAATTTCTTTCAACATTATGAAGCCCTTTTTATATATTTTGACTCTGCATCAAAAGCTGAAAATATGAAGTCGCGAAGTCATTTCGAGAAATTGACGTTTTAAGTTTCGGTTTCCAAATTCAACCGGATGTATCTTCGCCAATAATTGTCAGCAGTTAGAATTTCTTTCAACATTATGAAGCGCTTTTCATATATTTTGATTCTGCATCAAAAGCTGAAAATATGTAGTCTCGAAGTCATTTCGAGAAATTGACGTTTTAAGTTTCTGTTTCCAAATTCAAACGGATGTATCTTCGCCAATAATTGTCAGAAGTTAGAATTTCTTTCAACATTATGAACCACTTTTTATATATTTTGATTCTGCATCAAAAGCTGAAAATATGTAGTCTCGAAGTCATTTCGAGATATTGGCGTTTTAAGTTTATTTTCCCAAATTCAAACGGATGTATCTTCGCCAATAATTGTCAGAAGTCAGAATTTCTTTCAACATTATGAAGCCCTTTTTATATATTTTGACTCTGCATCAAAAGCTGAAAATATGTAGTCTCGAAGTCATTTCGAGAAATACACGTTTTAAGTTTCTGTTTCCAAATTCAAACGGATGTATCTTCGCCAATAATTGTCAGAAGTTAGAATTTCTTTCAACATTATGAACCCCTTTTTATATATTTTGACTCTGCATCAAAAGCTGTGGTCGCAAAGTCATTTCGAGACATTGACGTTTAAAGTTTCTGTTTCCAAATTCAAACGGATGTATCTTCGCCAATAATTGTCAGAAGTTAGAATTTCTTTCAACATTATGAAACCCTTTTTATATATTTTGATTCTGCATCAAAAGCTGAAAATATGTAGTCTCGAAGTCATTTCGAGAAATTGACGTTTTAAGTTTCTGTTTCCAAATTCAAACGGATGTATCTTCGTCAATAATTGTCAGAAGTTAGAATTTCTTTCAACATTATGAAGCCCTTTTTATATATTTTGATTCTGCATCAAAAGCTGAAAATATGTAGTCTCGAAGTCATTTCGAGAAATCGACGTTTTAAGTCTCTGTTTCCAAATTCAAACGGATGTATCTTCGTCAATAATTGTCAGAAGTTAGAATTTCTTTCAACATTATGAAGCCCTTTTTATATATTTTGACTCTGCATCAAAAGCTGAAAATATGTAGTCTCGAAGTCATTTCGAGAAATTGACGTTTTAAGTTTCTGTTTCCAAATTCAAACGGATGTATCTTCGCCAATAATTGTCAGAAGTTAGAATTTCTTTCAACATTATGAACCCCTTTTTATATATTTTGACTCTGCATCAAAAGCTGTGGTCGCGAAGTCATTTCGAGACATTGACGTTTAAAGTTTCTGTTTCCAAATTCAAACGGATGTATCTTCGCCAATAATTGTCAGAAGTTAGAATTTCTTTCAACATTATGAAGCCCTTTTTATATATTTTGATTCTGCATCAAAAGCTGAAAATATGTAGTCTCGAAGTCATTTCGAGAAATTGACGTTTTAAGTTTCTGTTTCCAAATTCAAACGGATGTATCTTCGCCAATAATTGTCAGAAGTTAGAATTTCTTTCAACATTATGAAGCCCTTTTTATATATTTTGACTCTGCATCAAAAGCTGAAAATATGTAGTCGCGAAGTCATTTCGAGAAATTGACGTTTTAAGTTTCTGTTTCCAAATTCAAACGGATGTATCTTCGCCAATAATTGTCAGAAGTTAGAATTTCTTTCAACATTATGAAGCCCTTTTTATATATTTTGATTCTGCATCAAAAGCTGAAAATATGTAGTCTTGAAGTCATTTCGAGAAATTGACGTTTTAAGTTTCTGTTTCCAAATTCAAACGGATGTATCTTCGCCAATAATTGTCAGAAGTTAGAATTTCTTTCAACATTATGAAGCCCTTTTTATATATTTTGATTCTGCATCAAAAGCTGAAAATATGTAGTCTCGAAGTCATTTCGAGAAATTGACGTTTTAAGTTTCTGTTTCCAAATTCAAACGGATGTATCTTCGCCAATAATTGTCAGAAGTTAGAATATCTTTCAACATTATGAAGCCCTTTTTATATATTTTGACCCTGCATCAAAAGCTGAAAATATGTAGTCTCGAAGTCATTTCGAGAAATTGGCGTTTTAAGTTTATTTTCCCAAATTCAAACGGATGTATCTTCGCCAATAATTGTCAGAAGTCAGAATTTTTTCAACATTATGAAGCCCTTTTTATATATTTTGACTCTGCATCAAAAGCTGAAAATATGTAGTCGCGAAGTCATTTCGAGAAATACACGTTTTAAGTTTCTGTTTCCAAATTCAAACGGATGTATCTTCGCCAATAATTGTCAGAAGTTAGAATTTCTTTCAACATTATGAACCCCTTTTTATATATTTTGACTCTGCACCAAAAGCTGTGGTCGCGAAGTCATTTCGAGACATTGACGTTTAAAGTTTCTGTTTCCAAATTCAAACGGATGTATCTTCGCCAATAATTGTCAGAAGTTAGAATTTCTTTCAACATTATGAAACCCTTTTTATATATTTTGATTCTGCATCAAAAGCTGAAAATATGTAGTCTCGAAGTCATTTCGAGAAATTGACGTTTTAAGTTTCTGTTTCCAAATTCAAACGGATGTATCTTCGTCAATAATTGTCAGAAGTTAGAATTTCTTTCAACATTATGAAGCCCATTTTATATATTTTGATTCTGCATCAAAAGCTGAAAATATGTAGTCTCGAAGTCATTTCGAGAAATCGACGTTTTAAGTCTCTGTTTCCAAATTCAAACGGATGTATCTTCGTCAATAATTGTCAGAAGTTAGAATTTCTTTCAACATTATGAAGCCCTTTTTATATATTTTGACTCTGCATCAAAAGCTGAAAATATGTAGTCTCGAAGTCATTTCGAGAAATTGACGTTTTAAGTTTCTGTTTCCAAATTCAAACGGATGTATCTTCGCCAATAATTGTCAGAAGTTAGAATTTCTTTCAACATTATGAACCCCTTTTTATATATTTTGACTCTGCATCAAAAGCTGTGGTCGCGAAGTCATTTCGAGACATTGACGTTTAAAGTTTCTGTTTCCAAATTCAAACGGATGTATCTTCGCCAATAATTGTCAGAAGTTAGAATTTCTTTCAACATTATGAAGCCCTTTTTATATATTTTGATTGTGCATCAAAAGCTGAAAATATGTAGTCTCGAAGTCATTTCGAGAAATTGACGTTTTAAGTTTCTGTTTCCAAATTCAAACGGATGTATCTTCGCCAATAATTGTCAGAAGCTAGAATTTCTTTCAACATTATGAAGCCCTTTTTATATATTTTGACTCTGCATCAAAAGCTGAAAATATGTAGTCGCGAAGTCATTTCGAGAAATTGACGTTTTAAGTTTCTGTTTCCAAATTCAAACGGATGTATCTTCGCCAATAATTGTCAGATGTTAGAATTTCTTTCAACATTATGAAGCCCTTTTTATATATTTTGACTCTGCATCAAAAGCTGAAAATATGTAGTCGCGAAGTCATTTCGAGAAATTGACGTTTTAAGTTTCGGTTTCCAAATTCAAACGGATGTATCTTCGCCAATAATTGTCAGAAGTTAGAATTTCTTTCAACATTATGAAGCCCTTTTTATATATTTTGACTCTGCATCAAAAGCTGAAAATATGTAGTCTCGAAGTCATTTCGAGATATTGACGTTTTAAGTTTCGGTTTCCAAATTCAAACGGATGTATCTTCGCCAATAATTGTCAGAAGTTAGAATTTCTTTCAACATTATGAACCCCTTTTTATATATTTTGATTCTGCATCAAAAGCTGAAAATATGTAGTCTCGAAGTCATTTCGAGATATTGGCGGTTTAAGTTTCTTTTCCCAAATTCAAACGGATGTATCTTCGCCAATAATTGGCAGAAGTCAGAACTTCTTTCAAAATTATGAAGCCCTTTTTATATATTTTGACTCTGCATCAAAAGCTGAAAATATGTAGTCTTTAAGTCATTTCGAGAATTTGACGTTTTAAGTTTCTGTTTCCAAATTCAAACGGATGTATCTTCGCCAATAATTGTCAGAAGTTAGAATTTCTTTCAACATTATGAAGCC
Source organism: Drosophila grimshawi (assembly GCF_018153295.1). Classification (NCBI taxonomy): domain Eukaryota; kingdom Metazoa; phylum Arthropoda; class Insecta; order Diptera; family Drosophilidae; genus Drosophila; species Drosophila grimshawi. The sequence goes on from NW_025062960.1 coordinate 16,820, forward strand.
CATTTTATATATTTTGACCCTGCATCAAAAGCTGAAAATATATAGTCTCGAAGTCATTTAGAATTTCTTTCAACATTATGGAGCCCTTTTTATATATTTTGATTCTGCATCAAAAGCTGAAAATATGTAGTCGCGAAGTCATTTCGAGAAATTGACGTTTTAAGTTTCTGTTTCCAAATTCAAACGGATGTATCTTCGCCAATAATTGTCAGAAGTTAGAATTTCTTTCAACATTATGAAGCCCATTTTATATATTTTGACCCTGCATCAAAAGCTGAAAATATGTAGTCTCGAAGTCATTTCGAGAAACTGACGTTTTAAGTTTCTGTTTCCAAATTCAAACGGATATATCTTCGCCAATAATTGTCAGAAGTTAGAATTTCTTTCAACATTATGAAGCCCTTTTTATATATTTTGACTCTGCATCAAAAGCTGAAAATATGTAGTCTTTAAGTCATTTCGAGAATTTGACGTTTTAAGTTTCTGTTTCCAAATTCAAACGGATGTATCTTCGCCAATAATTGTCAAAAGTTAGAATTTCTTTCAACATTATGAAGCCCATTTTATATATTTTGACCCTGCATCAAAAGCTGAAAATATATAGTCTCGAAGTCATTTAGAATTTCTTTCAACATTATGGAGCCCTTTTTATATATTTTGATTCTGCATTAAAAGCTGAAAATATGTAGTCTCGAAGTCATTTCGAGAAATTGACGTTTTAAGTTTCTATTTCCAAATTCAAACGGATGTATCTTCGCCAATAATTGTCAGAAGTTAGAATTTCTTTCAACATTATGAAGCCCTTTTTATATATTTTGACCCTGCATCAAAAGCTGAAAATATGTAGTCTCGAAGTCATTTCGAGAAACTGACGTTTTAAGTTTCTGTTTCCAAATTCAAACGGATATATCTTCGCCAATAATTGTCAGAAGTTAGAATTTCTTTCAACATTATGAAGCCCTTTTTATATATTTTGACTATGCATCAAAAGCTGAAAATATGTTGTCTCGAAGTCATTTCGAGAAATTGACGTTTTAAGTTTCTGTTTCCAAATTCAAACGGATGTATCTTCGCCAATAATTGTCAGAAGTTAGAATTTCTTTCAACATTATGAAGCCCTTTTTATATATTTTGACTCTGCAGCAAAAGCTGAAAATATGTAGTCTCGAAGTCATTTCGAGAAATTGACGTTTTAAGTTTCTGTTTCCAAATTCAAACGGATGTATCTTCGCCAATAATTGTCAGAAGTTAAAATTTCTTTCAACATTATGTAGCCTTTTTTATATATTTTGACTCTGCATCAAAAGCTGAAAATATGTAGTCTCGAAGTCATTTCGAGAAATTGACGTTTTAAGTTTCTGTTTCCAAATTCAAACGGATGTATCTTCGCCAATAATTGTCAGAAGTTAGAAATTCTTTCAACATTATGAAGCCCTTTTTATTTATTTTGATTCTGCATCAAAAGCTGAAAATATGTAGTCTCGAAGTCATTTCGAGAAATTGACGTTTTAAGTTTCTGTTTCCAAATTCAAACGGATGTATCTTCGCCAATAATTGTCAGAAGTTAGAATTTCTTTCAGCATTATGAAGCCCTTTTTATATATTTTGATTCTGCATCAAAAGCTGAAAATATGTAGTCTCGAAGTCATTTCGCGAAATTGACGTTTTAAGTTTCTGTTTCCAAATTCAAACGGATGTATCTTCGCCAATAATTGTCAGAAGTTAGAATTTCTTTCAACATTATGAAGCCCTTTTTATATATTTTGACTCTGCTTCAAAAGCTGAAAATATGTAGTCTCGAAGTCATTTCGAGAAATTGACGTTTTAAGTTTCTGTTTCCAAATTCAAACGGATGTATCTTCGTCAATAATTGTCAGAAGTTAGAATTTCTTTCAACATTATGAAGCCCTTTTTATATATTTTGATTCTGCATCAAAAGCTGAAAATATGTAGTCTCGAAGTCATTTCGAGAAATCGACGTTTTAAGTCTCTGTTTCCAAATTCAAACGGATGTATCTTCGCCAATAATTGTCAGAAGTTAGTATTTCTTTCAACATTATGAAGCCCTTTTTATATATTTTGACTATGCATCAAAAGCTGAAAATATGTAGTCTCGAAGTCATTTCGAGAAATTGACGTTTTAAGTTTCTGTTTCCAAATTCAAACGGATGTATCTTCGCCAATAATTGTCAGAAATTAGAATTTCTTTCAACATTATGAAGCCCTTTTTATATATTTTGACTCTGCATCAAAAGATGAAAATATGTAGTCTCGAAGTCATTTCGAGAAATTGACGTTTTAAGTTTCTGTTTCCAAATTCAAACGGATGTATCTTCGCCAATAATTGTCAGAAGTTAGAATTTCTTTCAACATTATGAAGCCCTTTTTATATATTTTGATTCTGCATCAAAAGCTGAAAATATGTAGTCTCGAAGTCATTTCGAGAAATTGACGTTTTAAGTTTCTGTTTCCAAATTCAAACGGATGTATCTTCGCCAATAATTGTCAGAAGTTAAAATTTCTTTCAACATTATGAAGCCCTTTTTATATATTTTGATTCTGCATCAAAAGCTGAAAATATGTAGTCTCGAAGTCATTTCGAGAAATTGACGTTTTAAGTTTCGGTTTCCAAATTCAAACGGATGTATCTTCGCCAATAATTGTCAGAAGTTAGAATTTCTTTCAACATTATGAACCCCTTTTTTATATATTTTGATTCTGCATCAAAAGCTGAAAATATGTAGTCTCGAAGTCATTTCGAGATATTGGTGGTTTAAGTTTCTTTTCCCAAATTCAAACGGATGTATCTTCGCCAATAATTGGCAGAAGTCAGAATTTCTTTCAACGTTATGAAGCCCTTTTTATATATTTTGACTCTGCATCAAAAGCTGAAAATATGTAGTCGCGAAGTCATTTCGAGAAATTGACGTTTTAAGTTTCTGTTTCCAAATTCAAACGGATGTATCTTCGCCAATAATTGTCAGAAGTTCGAATTTCTTTCAACATTATGAAGCCCTTTTTATATATTTGACTCTGCATCAAAAGCTGAAAATATGTAGTCTCGAAGTCATTTCGAGAAATTGACGTTTTAAGTTTCTGTTTCCAAATTCAAACGGATATATCTTCGCCAATAATTGTCAGAAGTTAGAATTTCTTTCAACATTATGAAGCCCTTTTTATATATTTTGACTATGCATCAAAAGCTGAAAATATGTATGTTTTGAAGTCATTTCGAGAAATGGACGTTTTAAGTTTCTGTTTCCAAATTCAAACGGATGTATCTTCGCCAATAATTGGCAGAAGTCAGAATTTCTTTCAACATTATGAAGCCCTTTTTATATATTTTGACTCTGCATCAAAAGCTGAAAATATGTAGTCGCGAAGTCATTTCGAGATATTAACGCCTTAAGTTTCTGTTTCCAAATTCAAACGGTTGTATCTTCGCCAATAATTGTCAGAAGTTAGAATTTCTTTCAACATTATGAAGCCCTTTTTATATATTTTGACTCTGCATCAACAGCTGAAAATATGTAGTCTCGAAGTCATTTCGAGAAATTGACGTTTTAAGTTTCTGTTTCCAAATTCAAACGGTTGTATCTTCGCCAATAATTGTCAGAAGTTAGAATTTCTTTCAACATTATGAAGCCATTTTAAACATTTTGATTCTGCATCAAAAGCTGAAAATATGTAGTCTCGAAGTCATTTTGCGAAATTGACGTTTTAAGTTTCTGTTTCCAAATTCAAGTGGATGTATCTTCGTCAATAATTGTCAGAATTTAGAATTTCTTTCAACATTATGAAGCCCTTTTTATATATTTTTGATTCTGCATCAAAAGCTGAAAATATGTAGTCTCGAAGTCATTTCGAGAAATTGACGTTTTAAGTTTCTGTTTTCAAATTCAACCGGATGTATCTTCGCCCATTAATTGTCAGAAGTTAGAATTTCTTTCAATATTATGAAGCCCTTTTTATATATTTTGACTCTGCATCAAAAGCTGAAAATATGTAGTCTCGAAGTCATTTCGAGAAAATTGACGTTTTAAGTTTCTGTTTCCAAATTCAAAACGGATGTATCTTCGTCAATAATTGTCAGAAGTTAGAATTTCTTTCAAACATTATGAAGCCCTTTTTATATATTTTGATTCTGAATCAAAAGCTGAAAAATATGTAGTCTCGAAGTCATTTCGAGAAATTGACGTTTTAAGTTTCTGTTTCCAAATTCAAACGGATGTATCTTCGCCAATAATTGTCAGAAGTTAGAATTTCTTTCAACATTATGAAGCCCTTTTTATATATTTTGACTCTGCATCAAAAGCTGAAAATATGTAGTCGCGAAGTCATTTCGAGAAATTGACGTTTTAAGTTTCGGTTTCCAAATTCAACCGGATGTATCTTCGCCAATAATTGTCAGCAGTTAGAATTTCTTTCAACATTATGAAGCCCTTTTCATATATTTTGATTCTGCATCAAAAGCTGAAAATATGTAGTCTCGAAGTCATTTCGAGAAATTGACGTTTTAAGTTTCTGTTTCCAAATTCAAACGGATGTATCTTCGCCAATAATTGTCAGAAGTTAGAATTTCTTTCAACATTATGAAGCCCTTTTTATATATTTTGATTCTGCATCAAAAGCTGAAAATATGTAGTCTCGAAGTCATTTCGAGAAATTGACGTTTTAAGTTTCTGTTTCCAAATTCAAACGGATGTATCTTCGCCAATAATTGTCAGAAGTTAGAATATCTTTCAACATTATGAAGCCCTTTTTATATATTTTGATTCTGCATCAAAAGCTGAAAATATGTAGTCTCGAAGTCATTTCGAGAAATTGACGTTTTAAGTTCTGTTTCCAAATTCAAACTGATGTATCTTCGCCAATAATTGTCAGAAGTTAGAATTTCTTTCAACATTATGAAGCCCTTTTTATATATTTTGACTATGCATCAAAAGCTGAAAATATGTAGTCTCGAAGTCATTTCGAGAAATTGACGTTTTAAGTTTCTGTTTCCAAATTCAAACGGATGTATCTTCGCCAATAATTGTCAGAAGTTAGAATTTCTTTCAACATTATGAACCACTTTTTATATATTTTGATTCTGCATCAAAAGCTGAAAATATGTAGTCTCGAAGTCATTTCGAGATATTGGCGTTTTAAGTTTATTTTCCCAAATTCAAACGGATGTATCTTCGCCAATAATTGTCAGAAGTCAGAATTTTTTTCAACATTATGAAGCCCTTTTTATATATTTTGACTCTGCATCAAAAGCTGAAAATATGTAGTCGCGAAGTCATTTCGAGAAATACACGTTTTAAGTTTCTGTTTCCAAATTCAAACGGATGTATCTTCGCCAATAATTGTCAGAAGTTAGAATTTCTTTCAACATTATGAACCCCTTTTTATATATTTTGACTCTGCATCAAAAGCTGTGGTCGCGAAGTCATTTCGAGACATTGACGTTTAAAGTTTCTGTTTCCAAATTCAAACGGATGTATCTTCGCCAATAATTGTCAGAGGTTAGAATTTTCTTTCAACATTATGAAACCCTTTTTATATATTTTGATTCTGCATCAAAAGCTGAAAATATGTAGTCTCGAAGTCATTTCGAGAAATCGACGTTTTAAGTTTCTGTTTCCAAATTCAAACGGATGTATCTTCGTCAATAATTGTCAGAAGTTAGAATTTCTTTCAACATTATGAAACCCCTTTTTATATATTTTGATTCTGCATCAAAAGCTGAAAATATGTAGTCTCGAAGTCATTTCGAGAAATCGACGTTTTAAGTCTCTGTTTCCAAATTCAAATGGATGTATCTTCGTCAATAATTGTCAGAAGTTAGAATTTCTTTCAACATTATGAAGCCCTTTTTATATATTTTGACTCTGCATCAAAAGCTGAAAATATGTAGTCTCGAAGTCATTTCGAGAAATTGACGTTTTAAGTTTCTGTTTCCAAATTCAAACGGATGAATCTTCGCCAATAATTGTCAGAAGTTAGAATTTCTTTCAACATTATGAACCCCTTTTTATATATTTTGACTCTGCATCAAAAGCTGTGGTCGCGAAGTCATTTCGAGACATTGACGTTTAAAGTTTCTGTTTCCAAATTCAAACGGATGTATCTTCGCCAATAATTGTCAGAAGTTAGAATTTCTTTCAACATTATGAAGCCCTTTTTATATATTTTGATTCTGCATCAAAAGCTGAAAATATGTAGTCTCGAAGTCATTTCGAGAAATTGACGTTTTAAGTTTCTGTTTCCAAATTCAAACGGATGTATCTTCGCCAATAATTGTCAGAAGTTAGAATTTCTTTCAACATTATGAAGCCCTTTTTATATATTTTGACTCTGCATCAAAAGCTGAAAATATGTAGTCTCGAAGTCATTTCGAGAAATTGACGTTTTAAGTTTCTGTTTCCAAATTCAAACGGATGTATCTTCGCCAATAATTGTCAGATGTTAGAATTTCTTTCAACATTATGAAGCCCTTTTTATATATTTTGACTCTGCATCAAAAGCTGAAAATATGTAGTCGCGAAGTCATTTCGAGAAATTGACGTTTTAAGTTTCGGTTTCCAAATTCAAACGGATGTATCTTCGCCAATAATTGTCAGAAGTTAGAATTTCTTTCAACATTATGAAGCCCTTTTTATATATTTTGACTCTGCATCAAAAGCTGAAAATATGTAGTCTCGAAGTCATTTCGAGATATTGACGTTTTAAGTTTCGGTTTCCAAATTCAAACGGATGTATCTTCGCCAATAATTGTCAGAAGTTAGAATTTCTTTCAACATTATGAACCCCTTTTTATATATTTTGATTCTGCATCAAAAGCTGAAAATATGTAGTCTTGAAGTCATTTCGAGAAATTGACGTTTTAAGTTTCTGTTTCCAAATTCAAACGGATGTATCTTCGCCAATAATTGTCAGAAGTTAGAATTTCTTTCAACATTATGAAGCCCTTTTTATATATTTTGATTCTGCATCAAAAGCTGAAAATATGTAGTCTCGAAGTCATTTCGAGAAATTGACGTTTTAAGTTTCTGTTTCCAAATTCAAACGGATGTATCTTCGCCAATAATTGTCAGAAGTTAGAATATCTTTCAACATTATGAAGCCCTTTTTATATATTTTGACCCTGCATCAAAAGCTGAAAATATGTAGTCTCGAAGTCATTTCGAAAAATTGGCGTTTTAAGTTTATTTTCCCAAATTCAAACGGATGTATCTTCGCCAATAATTGTCAGAAGTCAGAATTTTTTTCAACATTATGAAGCCCTTTTTATATATTTTGACTCTGCATCAAAAGCTGAAAATATGTAGTCGCGAAGTCATTTCGAGAAATACACGTTTTAAGTTTCTGTTTCCAAATTCAAACGGATGTATCTTCGCCAATAATTGTCAGAAATTAGAATTTCTTTCAACATTATGAACCCCTTTTTATATATTTTGACTCTGCATCAAAAGCTGTGGTCGCGAAGTCATTTCGAGACATTGACGTTTAAAGTTTCTGTTTCCAAATTCAAACGGATGTATCTTCGCCAATAATTGTCAGAAGTTAGAATTTCTTTCAACATTATGAAACCCTTTTTATATATTTTGATTGTGCATCAAAAGCTGAAAATATGTAGTCTCGAAGTCATTTCGAGAAATTGACGTTTTAAGTTTCTGTTTCCAAATTCAAACGGATGTATCTTCGTCAATAATTGTCAGAAGTTAGAATTTCTTTCAACATTATGAAGCCCTTTTTATATATTTTGATTCTGCATCAAAAGCTGAAAATATGTAGTCTCGAAGTCATTTCGAGAAATCGACGTTTTAAGTCTCTGTTTCCAAATTCAAACGGATGTATCTTCGTCAATAATTGTCAGAAGTCAGAATTTCTTTCAACATTATGAAGCCCTTTTTATATATTTTGACTCTGCATCAAAAGCTGAAAATATGTAGTCTCGAAGTCATTTCGAGAAATTGACGTTTTAAGTTTCTGTTTCCAAATTCAAATGGATGTATCTTCGCCAATAATTGTCAGAAGTTAGAATTTCTTTCAACATTATGAACCCCTTTTTATATATTTTGACTCTGCATCAAAAGCTGTGGTCGCGAAGTCATTTCGAGACATTGACGTTTAAAGTTTCTGTTTCCAAATTCAAACGGATGTATCTTCGCCAATAATTGTCAGAAGTTAGAATTTCTTTCAACATTATGAAGCCCTTTTTATATATTTTGATTCTGCATCAAAAGCTGAAAATATGTAGTCTCGAAGTCATTTCGAGAAATTGACGTTTTAAGTTTCTGTTTCCAAATTCAAACGGATGTATCTTCGCCAATAATTGTCAGAAGTTAGAATTTCTTTCAACATTATGAAGCCCTTTTTATGTATTTTGACTCTGCATCAAAAGCTGAAAATATGTAGTCGCGAAGTCATTTCGAGAAATTGACGTTTTAAGTTTCTGTTTCCAAATTCAAACGGATGTATCTTCGCCAATAATTGTCAGATGTTAGAATTTCTTTCAACATTATGAAGCCCTTTTTATATATTTTGACTCTGCATCAAAAGCTGAAAATATGTAGTCGCGAAGTCATTTCGAGAAATTGACGTTTTAAGTTTCGGTTTCCAAATTCAAACGGATGTATCTTCGCCAATAATTGTCAGAAGTTAGAATTTCTTTCAACATTATGAAGCCCTTTTTATATATTTTGACTCTGCATCAAAAGCTGAAAATATGTAGTCTCGAAGTCATTTCGAGATATTGACGTTTTAAGTTTCGGTTTCCAAATTCAAACGGATGTATCTTCGCCAATAATTGTCAGAAGTTAGAATTTCTTTCAACATTATGAACCCCTTTTTATATATTTTGATTCTGCATCAAAAGCTGAAAATATGTAGTCTCGAAGTCATTTCGAGATATTGGCGGTTTAAGTTTCTTTTCCCAAATTCAAACGGATGTATCTTCGCCAATAATTGGCAGAAGTCAGAACTTCTTTCAACATTATGAAGCCCTTTTTATATATTTTGACTCTGCATCAAAAGCTGAAAATATGTAGTCTTTAAGTCATTTCGAGAATTTGACGTTTTAAGTTTCTGTTTCCAAATTCAAACGGATGTATCTTCGCCAATAATTGTCAGAAGTTAGAATTTCTTTCAACATTATGAAGCCCATTTTATATATTTTGACCCTGCATCAAAAGCTGAAAATATATAGTCTCGAAGTCATTTCGAGAAATTGACGTTTTAAGTTTCTATTTCCAAATTCAAACGGATGTATCTTCGCCAATAATTGTCAGAAGTTAGAATTTCTTTCAACATTATGAAGCCCATTTTATATATTTTGACCCTGCATCAAAAGCTGAAAATATGTAGTCTCGAAGTCATTTCGAGAAACTGACGTTTTAAGTTTCTGTTTCCAAATTCAAACGGATATATCTTCGCCAATAATTGTCAGAAGTTAGAATTTCTTTCAACATTATGAAGCCCTTTTTATATATTTTGACTATGCATCAAAAGCTGCAAATATGTTGTCTCGAAGTCATTTCGAGAAATTGACGTTTTAAGTTTCTGTTTCCAAATTCAAACGGATGTATCTTCGCCAATAATTGTCAGATGTTAGAATTTCTTTCAACATTATGAAGCCCTTTTTATATATTTTGACTCTGCATCAAAAGCTGAAAATATGTAGTCTCGAAGTCATTTCGAGAAATTGACGTTTTAAGTTTCGGTTTCCAAATTCAAACGGATGTATCTTCGCCAATAATTGTCAGAAGTTAAAATTTCTTTCAACATTATGAAGCCCTTTTTATATATTTTGACTCTGCATCAAAAGCTGAAAATATGTAGTCTCGAAGTCATTTCGAGAAATTGACGTTTTAAGTTTCGGTTTCCAAATTCAAATGGATGTATCTTCGCTAATAATTGTCAGAAGTCAGAATTTCTTTCAACATTATGAAGCCCTTTTTATATATTTTGACTATGCATCAAAAGCTGCAAATATGTCGTCTCGAAGTCATTTCGAGAAATTGACGTTTTAAGTTTCTGTTTCCAAATTCAAACGGATGTATCTTCGCCAATAATTGTCAGATGTTAGAATTTCTTTCAACATTATGAAGCCCTTTTTATATATTTTGACTCTGCATCAAAAGCTGAAAATATGTAGTCGCGAAGTCATTTCGAGAAATTGACGTTTTAAGTTTCGGTTTCCAAATTCAAACGGATGTATCTTCGCCAATAATTGGCAGAAGTCAGAATTTCTTTCAACATTATGAAGCCCTTTTTATATATTTTGACCCTGCATCAAAAGCTGAAAATATGTAGTCGCGAAGTCATTTCGAGAAATTGACGTTTTAAGTTTCTGTTTCCAAATTCAAACGGATGTATCTTCGCCACTAATTGTCAGAAGTTAGAATTTCTTTCAACATTATGAAGCCCTTTTTATATATTTTGATTCTGCATCAAAAGCTGCAAATATGTAGTCTCGAAGTCATTTCGAGAAATTGACGTTTTAAGTTTCTGTTTCCAAATTCAAACGGATGTATCTTCGCCAATAATTGTCAGAAGTTAGAATTTCTTTCAACATTATGAAGCCCTTTTTATATATTTTGACTCTGCATCAAAAGCTGAAAATATGTAGTCTCGAAGTCATTTCGTGAAATTGACGTTTTAAGTTTCGGTTTCCAAATTCAACCGGATGTATCTTCGCCAATAATTGTCAGAAGTTAGAATTTCTTTCAACATTATGAAGCCCTTTTTATATATTTTGACTCTGCATCAAAAGCTGAAAATATGTAGTCTCGAAGTTATTTCGAGAAATTGACGTTTTAAGTTTCTGTTTCCAAATTCAAACGGATGTATCTTCGCCAATAATTGTCAGCAGTTAGAATTTCTTTCAACATTATGAAGCCCTTTTTATATATTTTGATTCTGCATCAAAAGCTGAAAATATGTAGTCTCGAAGTCATTTCGAGAAATTGACGTTTCAAGTTTCTGTTTCCAAATTCAAACGGATGTATCTTCGCCAATAATTGTCAGAAGTTAGAATTTCTTTCAACATTATGAAGCCCTTTTTATATATTTTGATTCTGCATCAAAAGCTGAAAATATGTAGTCTCGAAGTCATTTCGAGAAATTGACGTTTTAAGTTTCTATTTCAAAATTCAAACGGATGTATCTTCGCCAATAATTGTCAGAAGTTAGAATTTCTTTCAACATTATGAAGCCCTTTTTATATATTTCGACTCTGCATCAAAAGCTGAAAATATGTAGTCTCGAAGTCATTTCGAGAAATTGACGTTTTAAGTTTCTGTTTCCAAATTCAAATGGATGTATCTTCGCCAATAATTGTCAGAAGTTAGAATTTCTTTCAACATTATGAAGCCCTTTTTATATATTTTGATTCTGCATCAAAAGCTGAAAATATGTAGTCTCGAAGTCATTTCGCGAAATTGACGTTTTAAGTTTCTGTTTCCAAATTCAAACGGATGTATCTTCGCCAATAATTGTCAGAAGTTAGAATTTCTTTCAACATTATGAAGCCCTTTTTATATATTTTGATTCTGCATCAAAAGCTAAAAATATATAGTCGCGAAGTCATTTCGAGAAATTGACGTTTTTAAGTTTCTGTTTCCAAATTCAAACGGATGTATTTTCGCCAATAATTGTCAGAAGTTAGAATTTCTTTCAACATTATGAAGCCCTTTTTATATATGTTGACTATGCATCAAAAGCTGAAAATATGTAGTCTCGAAGTCATTTCGAGAAATTGACGTTTTAAGTTTCTGTTTCCAAATTCAAACGGATGTATCTTCGCCAATAATTGCCAGAAGTTAGAATTTCTTTCAACATTATGAAGCCCTTTTTATATATTTTGACTGTGCATCAAAAGCTGAAAATATGTAGTCTCGAAGTCATTTCGAGAAATTGACGTTTTAAGTTTCTGTTTCCAAATTCAAACGGATGTATCTTCGACAATAATTGTCAGAAGTTAGAATTTCTTGCAACATTATGAAGCCCTTTTTTTATATTTTGATTCTGCATCAAAAGCTGAAAATATGTAGTCTCGAAGTCATTTCGAGATATTGGCGTTTTAAGTTTATTTTCCCAAATTCAAACGGATGTATCTTCGTCAATAATTGTCAGAAGTCAGAATTTCTTTCAACATTATGAAGCCCTTTTTATATATTTTGACTCTGCATCAAAAGCTGAAAATATGTAGTCTCGAAGTCATTTCGAGAAATACACGTTTTAAGTTTCTGTTTCCAAATTCAAACGGATGTATCTTCGCCAATAATTGTCAGAAGTTAGAATTTCTTTCAACATTATGAAGCCCTTTTTATATATTTTGACTCTGCATCAAAAGCTGAAAATATATAGTCGCGAAGTCATTTCGAGAAATTGACGTTTTAAGTTTCTGTTTCCAAATTCAAACGGATGTATCTTCGCCAATAATTGTCAGAAGTTAGAATTTCTTTCAACATTATGAAGCCCTTTTTATATATTTTGATTCTGCATCAAAAGCTGAAAATATGTAGTCGCGAAGTCATTTCGAGAAATTGACGTTTTAAGTTTCTGTTTCCAAATTCAAACGGATGTATCTTCGTCAATAATTGTCAGAAGGTAGAATTTCTTTCAACATTATGAAGCCCTTTTTATATATTTTGACTCTGCATCAAAAGCTGAAAATATATAGTCGCGAAGTCATTTCGAGAAATACACGTTTTAAGTTTCTGTTTCCAAATTCAAACGGATGTATCTTCGCCAATAATTGTCAGAAGTTAGAATTTCTTTCAACATTATGAAGCCCTTTTTATATATTTTGACCCTGCATCAAAAGCTGAAAATATGTAGTCTCGAAGTCATTTCGAGAAATCGACGTTTTAACTTTCTGTTTCCAAATTCAAACGGATGTATCTTCGTCAATAATTGTCAGAAGTTAGAATTTCTTTCAACATTATGAAGCCCTTTTTATATATTTTGATTCTGCATCAAAAGCTGAAAATATGTAGTCGCGAAGTCATTTCGAGAAATTGACGTTTTAAGTTTCTGTTTCCAAATTCAAACGGATGTATCTTCGTCAATAATTGTCAGAAGTTAGAATTTCTTTCAACATTATGAAGCCCTTTTTATATATTTTGACTCTGCATCAAAAGCTGAAAATATATAGTCGCGAAGTCATTTCGAGAAATTGGCGGTTTAAGTTTCTTTTCCCAAATTCAAACGGATGTATCTTCGCCAATAATTGGCAGAAGTCAGAATTTCTTTCAACATTATGAAGCCCTTTTTATATATTTTGATTCTGCATCAAAAGCTGAAAATATGTAGTCGCGAAGTCATTTCGAGAAATTGACGTTTTAAGTTTCGGTTTCCAAATTCAAACGGATGTATCTTCGCCAATAATTGTCAGAAGTTAAAATTTCTTTCAACATTATGAAGCCCTTTTTATATATTTTGACTCTGCATCAAAAGCTGAAAATATGTAGTCGCGAAGTCATTTCGAGAAACTGACGTTTTAAGTTTCTGTTTCCAAATTCAAACGGATGTATCTTCGCCAATAATTGTCAGAAGTTAGAATTTCTTTCAACATTATGAAGCCCTTTTTATATATTTTGACTCTGCATCAAAAGCTGAAAATATGTTGTCTCGAAGTCATTTCGAGAAATTGACGTTTTAAGTTTCTGTTTCCAAATTCAAACGGATGTATCTTCGCCAATAATTGGCAGAAGTCAGAATTTCTTTCAACATTATGAAGCCCTTTTTATATATTTTGACTCTGCATCAAAAGCTGAAAATATGTAGTCGCGAAGTCATTTCGAGAAATTGACGTTTTAAGTTTCGGTTTCCAAATTCAAACGGATGTATCTTAGCCACTAATTGTCAGCAGTTAGAATTTCTTTCAACATTATGAAGCCCTTTTTATATATGTTGATTCTGCATCAAAAGCTGCAAATATGTAGTCTTGAAGTCATTTCGAGAAATTGACGTTTTAAGTTTCTGTTTCCAAATTCAAACGGATGTATCTTCGCCAATAATTGTCAGAAGTTAGAATTTCTTTCAACATTATGAAGCCCTTTTTATATATTTTGACCCTGCATCAAAAGCTGAAAATATGTAGTCTCGAAGTCATTTCGTGAAATTGACGTTGTAAGTTTCGGTTTCCAAATTCAACCGGATGTATCTTCGCCAATAATTGTCAGAAGTTAGAATTTCTTTCAACATTATGAAGCCCTTTTTATATATTTTGACTCTGCATCAAAAGCGGAAAATATGTAGTCGCGAAGTTATTTCGAGAAATTGACGTTTTAAGTTTCGGTTTCCAAATTCAACCGGATGTATCTTCGCCAATAATTGTCAGCAGTTAGAATTTCTTTCAACAATATTAAGCCCTTTTTATATATTTTGATTCTGCATCAAAAGCTGAAAATATGTAGTCGCGAAGTCATTTCGAGAAATTGACGTTTCAAGTTTCGGTTTCCAAATTCAAACGGATGTATCTCCGCCAATAATTGTCAGAAGTTAGAATTTCTTTCAACATTATGAAGCCCTTTTTATATATTTTGATTCTGCATCAAAAGCTGAAAATATGTAGTCTTGAAGTCTTGAAGTCATTTCGAGAAATTGACGTTTTAAGTTTCTGTTTCCAAATTCAAACGGATGTATCTTCGCCAATAATTGTCAGAAGTTAGAATTTCTTTCAACATTATGAAGCCCTTTTTATATATTTCGACTCTGCATCAAAAGCTGAAAATATGTAGTCTCGAAGTCATTTCGAGAAATTGACGTTTTAAGTTTCTGTTTCCAAATTCAAACGGATGTATCTTCGCCAATAATTGTCAGAAGTTAGAATTTCTTTCAACATTATGAAGCCCTTTTTATATATTTTGACTCTGCATCAAAAGCTGAAAATATGTAGTCTCGAAGTCATTTCGAGAAATTGACGTCTTAAGTTTCTGTTTCCAAATTCAAACGGATGTATCTTCGCCAATAATTGTCAGAAGTTAGAATTTCTTTCAACATTATGAAGCCCTTTTTATATATTTTGATTCTGCATCAAAAGCTGAAAATATGTAGTCTCGAAGTCATTTCGAGAAATCGACGTTTTAAGTCTCTGTTTCCAAATTCAAACGGATGTATCTTCGTCAATAATTGTCAGAAGTTAGAATTTCTTTCAACATTATGAAACCCTTTTTATATATTTTGATTCTGCATCAAAAGCTGAAAATATGTAGTCTCGAAGTCATTTCGAGAAATTGACGTCTTAAGTTTCTGTTTCCAAATTCAAACGGATGTATCTTCGCCAATAATTGTCAGAAGTTAGAATTTCTTTCAACATTATGAAGCCCTTTTTATATATTTTGACTCTGCATCAAAAGCTGAAAATATGTAGTCGCGAAGTCATTTCGAGAAATTGACGTTTTAAGTTTCTGTTTCCAAATTCAAACGGATGTATCTTCGCCAATAATTGTCAGAAGTTAGAATTTCTTTCAACATTATGAAGCCCTTTTTATATATTTTGATTCTGCATCAAAAGCTGAAAATATGTAGTCTCAAAGTCATTTCGAGAAATTTACGTTTTAAGTTTCTGTTTCCAAATTCAAACGGATGTATCTTCGCCAATAATTGTCAGAAGTTAGAATTTCTTTCAACATTATGAAGCCCTTTTTATATATTTTGATTCTGCATCAAAAGCTGAAAATATGTAGTCTCGAAGTCATTTCGCGAAATTGACGTTTTAAGTTTCTGTTTCCAAATTCAAACGGATGTATCTTCGCCAATAATTGTCAGAAGTTAGAATTTCTTTCAACATTATGAAGCCCTTTTTATATATTTTGATTCTGCATCAAAAGCTGAAAATATATAGTCTCGAAGTCATTTCGAGAAATTGACGTTTTAAGTTTCTGTTTCCAAATTCAAACGGATGTATTTTCGCCAATAATTGTCAGAAGTTAGAATTTCTTTCAACATTATGAAGCCCTTTTTATATATGTTGACTATGCATCAAAAGCTGAAAATATGTAGTCTCGAAGTCATTTCGCGAAATTGACGTTTTAAGTTTCTGTTTCCAAATTCAAACGGATGTATCTTCGCCAATAATTGCCAGAAGTTAGAATTTCTTTCAACATTATGAAGCCCTTTTTATATATTTTGATTCTGCATCAAAAGCTGAAAATATGTAGTCTCGAAGTCATTTCGAGAAATCGACGTTTTAAGTTTCTGTTTCCAAATTCAAACGGATGTATCTTCGACAATAATTGTCAGAAGTTAGAATTTCTTGCAACATTATGAAGCCCTTTTTTTATATTTTGATTCTGCATCAAAAGCTGAAAATATGTAGTCTCGAAGTCATTTCGAGATATTGGCGTTTTAAGTTTATTTTCCCAAATTCAAACGGATGTATCTTCGTCAATAATTGTCAGAAGTCAGAATTTCTTTCAACATTATGAAGCCCTTTTTATATATTTTGACTCTGCATCAAAAGCTGAAAATATGTAGTCTCGAAGTCATTTCGAGAAATACACGTTTTAAGTTTCTGTTTCCAAATTCAAACGGATGTATCTTCGCCAATAATTGTCAGAAGTTAGAATTTCTTTCAACATTATGAAGCCCTTTTTATATATTTTGACTCTGCATCAAAAGCTGAAAATGTATAGTCGCGAAGTCATTTCGAGAAATTGACGTTTTAAGTTTCTGTTTCCAAATTCAAACGGATGTATCTTCGTCAATAATTGTCAGAAGTTAGAATTTCTTTCAACATTATGAAGCCCTTTTTATATATTTTGATTCTGCATCAAAAGCTGAAAATATGTAGTCGCGAAGTCATTTCGAGAAATTGACGTTTTAAGTTTCTGTTTCCAAATTCAAACGGATGTATCTTCGTCAATAATTGTCAGAAGGTAGAATTTCTTTCAACATTATGAAGCCCTTTTTATATATTTTGACTCTGCATCAAAAGCTGAAAATATGTAGTCTCGAAGTTATTTCGAGAAATTGACGTTTTAAGTTTCTGTTTCCAAATTCAAACGGATGTATCTTCGCCAATAATTGTCAGAAGTTAGAATTTCTTTCAACATTATGAAGCCCTTTTTATATATTTTGACCCTGCATCAAAAGCTGAAAATATGTAGTCTCGAAGTCATTTCGAGAAATCGACGTTTTAACTTTCTGTTTCCAAATTCAAACGGATGTATCTTCGTCAATAATTGTCAGAAGTTAGAATTTCTTTCAACATTATGAAGCCCTTTTTATATATTTTGATTCTGCATCAAAAGCTGAAAATATGTAGTCGCGAAGTCATTTCGAGAAATTGACGTTTTAAGTTTCTGTTTCCAAATTCAAACGGATGTATCTTCGTCAATAATTGTCAGAAGTTAGAATTTCTTTCAACATTATGAAG
The DNA here is from genome assembly GCF_018153295.1 of Drosophila grimshawi. Lineage (NCBI taxonomy): Eukaryota > Metazoa > Arthropoda > Insecta > Diptera > Drosophilidae > Drosophila > Drosophila grimshawi. Next base: position 34,194 of record NW_025062960.1, read on the forward strand.
CCCTTTTTATATATTTTGACTATGCATCAAAAGCTGAAAATATATAGTCGCGAAGTCATTTCGAGAAATTGACGTTTTAAGTTTCTGTTTCCAAATTCAAACGGATGTATCTTCGTCAATAATTGTCAGAAGTTAGAATTTCTTTCAACATTATGAAGCCCTTTTTATATATTTTGACTCTGCATCAAAAGCTGAAAATATGTAGTCGCGAAGTCATTTCGAGAAATTGACGTTTTAAGTTTCTGTTTCCAAATTCAAACGGATGTATCTTCGCCAATAATTGTCAGAAGTTAGAATTTCTTTCAACATTATGAAGCCCTTTTTATATATTTTGATTCTGCATCAAAAGCTGAAAATATGTAGTCTCGAAGTCATTTCGAGAAATTGACGCTTTAAGTTTCTGTTTCCAAATTCAAATGGATGTATCTTCGCCAATAATTGTCAGAAGTTAGAATTTCTTTCAACATTATGAAGCCCTTTTTATTTATTTTGATTCTGCATCAAAAGCTGAAAATATGTAGTCGCGAAGTCATTTCGAGAAATTGACGTTTTAAGTTTCTGTTTCCAAATTCAAACGGATGTATCTTCGTCAATAATTGTCAGAAGTTAGAATTTCTTTCAACATTATGAAGCCCTTTTTATATATTTTGATTCTGCATCAAAAGCTGAAAATATGTAGTCTCGAAGTCATTTCGAGAAATCGACGTTTTAAGTTTCTGTTTCCAAATTCAAACGGATGTATCTTCGCCAATAATTGTCAGAAGTTAGAATTTCTTTCAACATTATGAAGCCCTTTTTATATATTTTGATTCTGCATCAAAAGCTGAAAATATGTAGTCTCGAAGTCATTTCGAGAAATTGACGTTTTAAGTTTCTGTTTCCAAATTCAAACGGATGTATCTTCGCCAATAATTGTCAGAAGTTAGAATTTCTTTCAACATTATGAAGCCCTTTTTATATATTTTGACTGTGCATCAAAAGCTGAAAATATGTAGTCTCGAAGTCATTTCGAGAAATTGACGCTTTAAGTTTCTGTTTCCAAATTCAAATGGATGTATCTTCGCCAATAATTGTCAGAAGTTAGAATTTCTTTCAACATTATGAAGCCCTTTTTATTTATTTTGATTCTGCATCAAAAGCTGAAAATATGTAGTCTTGAAGTCATTTCGAGAAATTGACGTTTTAAGTTTCTGTTTCCAAATTCAAACGGATGTATCTTCGCCAATAATTGTCAGAAGTCAGAATTTCACTCAACATAATGAAGCCCTTTTTATATATTTTGATTCTGCATCAAAAGCTGAAAATATGTAGTCTCGAAGTCATTTCGAGAAATTGACGTTTTAAGTTTCGGTTTCCAAATTCAAACGGATGTATCTTCGCCAATAATTGTCAGAAGTTAGAATTTCTTTCAACATTATGAAGCCCTTTTTATATATTTTGGCTCTGCATCAAAAGCTGAAAATATGTAGTCTCAAAGCCATTTCGAGAAAGTGACGTTTTAAGTTTCTGATTCCAAATTCAAACGGATGTATCTTCGCCAATAATTGTCAGAAGTTAGAATTTCTTTCAACATTATGAAACCCTTTTTATATATTTTGACTCTGCATCAAAAGCTGAAAATATGTAGTCTCGAAGTCATTTCGAGAAATTGACGTTTTAAGTTTCTGTTTCCAAATTCAAACGGATGTATCTTCGCCAATAATTGTCAGAAGTTAGAATTTGTTTCAACATTATGAAGCCCTTTTTATATATTTTGACTATGCATCAAAAGTTGAAAATATGTAGTCTCGAAGTCATTCGAGATATTGGCGGTTTAAGTTTCTTTTCCCAAATTCAAACGGATGTATCTTCGCCAATAATTGTCAGAAGTCAGAATTTCTTTCAACATTATGAAGCCCCTTTTATATATTTTGACTCTGCATCAAAAGCTGAAAATATGTAGTCTCTAAGTCATTTCGAGAAATTGACGTTTTAAGTTTCGGTTTCCAAATTCAACCGGATGTATCTTCGCCAATAATTGTCAGAAGTTAGAATTTCTTTCAACATTATGAAGCCCTTTTTATATATTTTGACGCTGCATCAAAAGCTGAAAATATGTAGTCGCGAAGTCATTTCGAGAAATGACGTTTTAGTTTCTGTTTCCAAATTCAAACGGATGTATCTCGCCAATAATTGTCAGAAGTTAGAATTCTTTCAACATTATGAAGCCCTTTTTATATATTTTGACCCTGCATCAAAAGCTGAAAATATGTAGTCTCGAAGTCATTTCGAGAAATTGACGTTTTAAGTTTCTGTTTCCAAATTCAAACGGATGTATCTTCGCCAATAATTGTCAGAAGTTAGAATTTCTTTCAACATTATGAAGCCCTTTTTATATATTTTGATTCTGCATCAAAAGCTGAAAATATGTAGTCGCGAAGTCATTTCATGAAATTGACGTTTTAAGTTTCTGTTTCCAAATTCAAACGGATGTATCTTCGCCAATAATTGTCAGAAGTCAGAATTTCTTTCAACATTATGAAGCCCTTTTTATATATTTTGACTCTGCATCAAAAGCTGAAAATATGTAGTCGCGAAGTCATTTCGAGAAATCGACGTTTGAAGTTTCTGTTTCCAAATTCAAACGGATGTATCTTCGCCAATAATTGTCAGAAGTTAGAATTTCTTTCAACATTATGAAGCCCTTTTTATATATTTTGATTCTGCATCAAAAGCTGAAAATATGTAGTCTCGAAGTCATTTCGAGAAATTGACGTTTTAAGTTTCTGTTTCCAAATTCAAACGGATGTATCTTCGCCAATAATTGTCAGAAGTTAGAATTTCTTTCAACATTATGAAGCCCTTTTTATATATTTTGACTAAGCATCAAAAGCTGAAAATATGTAGTCTCGAAGTCATTTCGAGAAATTGACGTTTTAAGTTTCTGTTTCCAAATTCAAACGGATGTATCTTCGTCAATAATTGTCAGAAGTTAGAATTTCTTTCAACATTATGAAGCCCTTTTTATATATTTTGATTCTGCATCAAAAGCTGAAAATATGTAGTCTCGAAGTCATTTCGAGAAATCGACGTTTTAAGTCTCTGTTTCCAAATTCAAACGGATGTATCTTCGCCAATAATTGTCAGAAGTTAGAATTTCTTTCAACATTATGAAGCCCTTTTTATATATTTTGACTCTGCATCAAAAGCTGAAAATATGTAGTCTCGAAGTCATTTCGAGAAATTGACGTTTTAAGTTTCTGTTTCCAAATTCAAACGGATGTATCTTCGCCAATAATTGTCAGAAGTTAGAATTTCTTTCAACATTATGAAGCCCTTCTTATATATTTTGATTCTGCATCAAAAGCTGAAAATATGTAGTCTCGAAGTCATTTCGAGAAATCGACGTTTTAAGTTTCTGTTTCCAAATTCAAACGGATGTATCTTCGCCAATAATTGTCAGAAGTTAGAATTTCTTTCAACATTATGAAGCCCTTTTTATATATTTTGACTATGCATCAAAAGCTGAAAATATGTAGTCTCGAAGTCATTTCGAGAAATTGACGTTTTAAGTTTCTGTTTCCAAATTCAAACGGATGTATCTTCGTCAATAATTGTCAGAAGTTAGAATTTCTTTCAACATTATGAAACCCTTTTTATATATTTTGATTCTGCATCAAAAGCTGAAAATATGTAGTCTCGAAGTCATTTCGAGAAATTGACGTTTTAAGTTTCTGTTTCCAAATTCAAACGGATGTATCTTCGCCAATAATTGTCAGAAGTTAGAATTTCTTTCAACATTATGAAGCCCTTTTTATATATTTTGACCCTGCATCAAAAGCTGAAAATATGTAGTCTCGAAGTCATTTCGAGAAATCGACGTTTTAAGTCTCTGTTTCCAAATTCAAACGGATGTATCTTCGTCAATAATTGTCAGAAGTTAGAATTTCTTTCAACATTATGAAGCCCTTTTTATATATTTTGATTCTGCATCAAAAGCTGAAAATATGTAGTCTCGAAGTCATTTCGAGAAATTTACGTTTTAAGTTTCTGTTTCCAAATTCAAACGGATGTATCTTCGCCAATAATTGTCAGAAGTTAAAATTTCTTTCAACATTATGAAGCCCTTTTTATATATTTTGACTCTGCATCAAAAGCTGAAAATATGTAGTCTCGAAGTCATTTTGCGAAATTGACGTTTTAAGTTTCTGTTTCCAAATTCAAACGGATGTATCTTCGCCAATAATTGTCAGAAGTTAGAATTTCTTTCAACATTATGAAGCCCTTTTTATATATTTTGACCCTGCATCAAAAGCTGAAAATATGTAGTCTCGAAGTCATTTCGAGAAATTGACGTTTTAAGTTTCTGTTTCCAAATTCAAACGGATGTATCTTCGCCAATAATTGTCAGCAGTTAGAATTTCTTTCAACATTATGAACCCCTTTTTATATATTTTGACCCTGCATCAAAAGCTGAAAATATGTAGTCTCGAAGTCATTTCGAGAAATTGACGTTTTAAGTTTCTGTTTCCAAATTCAAACGGATGTATCTTCGCCAATAATTGTCAGAAGTTAGAATTTCTTTCAACATTATGAAGCCCTTTTTATATATTTTGATTCTGCATCAAAAGCTGAAAATATGTAGTCTCGAAGTCATTTCGAGAAATTGACGTTTTAAGTTTCTGTTTCCAAATTCAAACGGATGTATCTTCGTCAATAATTGTCAGAAGTTAGAATTTCTTTCAACATTATGAAGCCCTTTTTATATATTTTGATTCTGCATCAAAAGCTGAAAATATGTAGTCTCGAAGTCATTTCGAGAAATCGACGTTTTAAGTCTCTGTTTCCAAATTCAAACGGATGTATCTTCGTCAATAATTGTCAGAAGTTAGAATTTCTTTCAACATTATGAAACCCTTTTTATATATTTTGATTCTGCATCAAAAGCTGAAAATATGTAGTCTCGAAGTCATTTCGAGAAATTGACGTTTTAAGTTTCTGTTTCCAAATTCAAACGGATGTATCTTCGCCAATAATTGTCAGAAGTTAGAATTTCTTTCAACATTATGAAGCCCTTTTTATATATTTTGACTCTGCATCAAAAGCTGAAAATATGTAGTCGCGAAGTCATTTCGAGAAATTGACGTTTTAAGTTTCTGTTTCCAAATTCAAACGGATGTATCTTCGCCAATAATTGTCAGAAGTTAGAATTTCTTTCAACATTATGAAGCCCTTTTTATATATTTTGATTCTGCATCAAAAGCTGAAAATATGTAGTCGCGAAGTCATTTCGAGAAATTGACGTTTTAAGTTTCTGTTTCCAAATTCAAACGGATGTATCTTCGCCAATAATTGTCAGAAGTTAGAATTTCTTTCAACATTATGAAGCCCTTTTTATATATTTTGACTCTGCATCAAAAGCTGAAAATATGTAGTCGCGAAGTCATTTCGAGAAATTGACGTTTTAAGTTTCGGTTTCCAAATTCAAACGGATGTATCTTCGCCAATAATTGTCAGAAGTCAGAATTTCTTTCAACATTATGAAGCCTTTTTATATATTTTGACTCTGCATCAAAAGCTGAAAATATGTAGTCGCGAAGTCATTTCGAGAAATTGACGTTTTAAGTCTCTGTTTCCAAATTCAAACGGATGTATCTTCGCCAATAATTGTCAGAAGTTAGAATTTCTTTCAACATTATGAAGCCCTTTTTATATATTTTGATTCTGCATCAAAAGCTGAAAATATGTAGTCTCGAAGTCATTTCGAGAAATTTACGTTTTAAGTTTCTGTTTCCAAATTCAAACGGATGTATCTTCGCCAATAATTGTCAGAAGTTAAAATTTCTTTCAACATTATGAAGCCCTTTTTATATATTTTGATTCTGCATCAAAAGCTGAAAATATGTAGTCTCGAAGTCATTTCTAGAAATTGACGTTTTAAGTTTCTGTTTCCAAATTCAAACGGATGTATCTTCGCCAATAATTGTCAGAAGTTTGAATTTCTTTCAACATTATGAAGCCCTTTTTATATATTTTGACTCTGCATCAAAAGCTGAAAATATGTAGTCGCGAAGTCATTTCGAGAAATTGACGTTTTAAGTTTCTGTTTCCAAATTCAAACGGATGTATCTTCGTCAATAATTGTCAGAAGTTAGAATTTCTTTCAACATTATGAAGCCCTTTTTATATATTTTGATTCTGCATCAAAAGCTGAAAATATGTAGTCTCGAAGTCATTTCGAGAAATCGACGTTTTAAGTCTCTGTTTCCAAATTCAAACGGATGTATCTTCGCCAATAATTGTCAGAAGTTAGAATTTCTTTCAACATTATGAAACCCTTTTTATATATTTTGACTCTGCTTCAAAAGCTGAAAATATGTAGTCTCGAAGTCATTTCGAGAAATTGACGTTTTAAGTTTCTGTTTCCAAATTCAAACGGATGTATCTTCGCCAATAATTGTCAGAAGTTAGAATTTCTTTCAACATTATGAAGCCCTTTTTATATATTTTGACTCTGCATCAAAAGCTGAAAATATGTAGTCGCGAAGTCATTTCGAGAAATTGACGTTTTAAGTTTCTGTTTCCAAATTCAAACGGATGTATCTTCGCCAATAATTGTCAGAAGTTAGAATTTCTTTCAACATTATGAAGCCCTTTTTATATATTTTGATTCTGCATCAAAAGCTGAAAATATGTAGTCGCGAAGTCATTTCGAGAAATTGACGTTTTAAGTTTCGGTTTCCAAATTCAAACGGATGTATCTTCGCCAATAATTGTCAGCAGTTAGAATTTCTTTCAACATTATGAAGCCCTTGTTATATATTTTGATTCTGCATCAAAAGCTGAAAATATGTAGTCTCGAAGTCATTTCGAGAAATTGACGTTTTAAGTTTCTGTTTCCAAATTCAAACGGATGTATCTTCGCCAATAATTGTCAGAAGTTAGAATTTCTTTCAACATTATGAAGCCTTTTTATATATTTTGACTGTGCATCAAAAGCTGAAAATATGTAGTCTCGAAGTCATTTCGAGAAATTGACGTTTTAAGTTTCTGTTTCCAAATTCAAACGGATGTATCTTCGTCAATAATTGTCAGAAGTTAGAATTTCTTTCAACATTATGAAGCCCTTTTTATATATTTTGATTCTGCATCAAAAGCTGAAAATATGTAGTCTCGAAATCATTTCGAGAAATTGACGTTTTAAGTTTCTGTTTCCAAATTCAAACGGATGTATCTTCGCCAATAATTGTCAGAAGTTAAAATTTCTTTCAACATTATGAAGCCCTTTTTATATATTTTGACTCTGCATCAAAAGCTGAAAATATGTAGTCTCGAAGTCATTTCGAGAAATTGACGTTTTAAGTTTCTGTTTCCAAATTCAAACGGATGTATCTTCGCCAATAATTGTCAGAAGTTTGAATTTCTTTCAACATTATGAAGCCCTTTTTATATATTTTGACTCTGCATCAAAAGCTGAAAATATGTAGTCTCGAAGTCATTTCGAGAAATTGACGTTTTAAGTTTCTGTTTCCAAATTCAAACGGATGTATCTTCGCCAATAATTGTCAGAAGTTAGAATTTCTTTCAACATTATGAACCCCTTTTTATATATTTTGACTCTGCATCAAAAGCTGAAAATATGTAGTCTCGAAATCATTTCGCGAAATTGACGTTTTAAGTTTCTGTTTCCAAATTCAATCGGATGTATCTTCGCCAATAATTGTCAGAAGTTAGAATTTCTTTCAACATTATGAAGCCCTTTTTATATATTTTGACTCTGCATCAAAAGCTGAAAATATGTAGTCTCGAAGTCATTTCGAGAAATTGACGTTTTAAGTTTCTGTTTCCAAATTCAAACGGATGTATCTTCGTCAATAATTGTCAGAAGTTAGAATTTCTTTCAACATTATGAAGCCCTTTTTATATATTTTGATTCTGCATCAAAAGCTGAAAATATGTAGTCTCGAAGTCATTTCGAGAAATTGACGTTTTAAGTCTCTGTTTCCAAATTCAAACGGATGTATCTTCGTCAATAATTGTCAGAAGTTAGAATTTCTTTCAACATTATGAAACCCTTTTTATATATTTTGATTCTGCATCAAAAGCTGAAAATATGTAGTCTCGAAGTCATTTCGAGAAATTGACGTCTTAAGTTTCTGTTTCCAAATTCAAACGGATGTATCTTCGCCAATAATTGTCAGAAGTTAGAATTTCTTTCAACATTATGAAGCCCTTTTTATATATTTTGACTCTGCATCAAAAGCTGAAAATATGTAGTCGCGAAGTCATTTCGAGAAATTGACGTTTTAAGTTTCTGTTTCCAAATTCAAACGGATGTATCTTCGCCAATAATTGTCAGAAGTTAGAATTTCTTTCAACATTATGAAGCCCTTTTTATATATTTTGATTCTGCATCAAAAGCTGAAAATATGTAGTCTCAAAGTCATTTCGAGAAATTTACGTTTTAAGTTTCTGTTTCCAAATTCAAACGGATGTATCTTCGCCAATAATTGTCAGAAGTTAGAATTTCTTTCAACATTATGAAGCCCTTTTTATATATTTTGATTCTGCATCAAAAGCTGAAAATATGTAGTCTCGAAGTCATTTCGAGAAATTGACGTTTTAAGTTTCTGTTTCCAAATTCAAACGGATGTATCTTCGCCAATAATTGTCAGAAGTTAGAATTTCTTTCAACATTATGAAGCCCTTTTTATATATTTTGACTCTGCATCAAAAGCTGAAAATATGTAGTCGCGAAGTCATTTCGAGAAATTGACGTTTTAAGTTTCGGTTTCCAAATTCAAACGGATGTATCTTCGCCAATAATTGTCAGAAGTCAGAATTTCTTTCAACATTATGAAGCCCTTTTTATATATTTTGATTCTGCATCAAAAGCTGAAAATATGTAGTCTCGAAGTCATTTCGAGAAATCGACGTTTTAAGTCTCTGTTTCCAAATTCAAACGGATGTATCTTCGCCAATAATTGTCAGAAGTTAGAATTTCTTTCAACATTATGAAGCCCTTTTTATATATTTTGATTCTGCATCAAAAGCTGAAAATATGTAGTCTCGAAGTCATTTCGAGAAATTGACGTTTTAAGTTTCTGTTTCCAAATTCAATCGGATGTATCTTCGCCAATAATTGTCAGAAGTTAAAATTTCTTTCAACATTATGAAGTCCTTTTTATATATTTTGACCCTGCATCAAAAGCTGAAAATATGTAGTCTCGAAGTCATTTTGCGAAATTGACGTTTTAAGTTTCTGTTTCCAAATTCAAACGGATGTATCTTCGCCAATAATTGTCAGAAGTTAGAATTTCTTTCAACATTATGAAGCCCTTTTTATATATTTTGACTGTGCATCAAAAGCTGAAAATATGTAGTCTCGAAGTCATTTCGAGAAATTGACGTTTTAAGTTTCTGTTTCCAAATTCAAACGGATGTACTCGTATCTTCGCCAATAATTGTCAGAAGTTAGAATTTCTTTCAACATTATGAAGCCCTTTTTATATATTTTGATTCTGCATCAAAAGCTGAAAATATGTAGTCTCGAAGTCATTTCGAGAAATTGACGTTTTAAGTTTCTGTTTCCAAATTCAAACGGATGTATCTTCGCCAATAATTGTCAGCAGTTAGAATTTCTTTCAACATTATGAACCCCTTTTTATATATTTTGACTCTGCATCAAAAGCTGAAAATATGTAGTCTCGAAATCATTTCGAGAAATTGACGTTTTAAGTTTCTGTTTCCAAATTCAAACGGATGTATCTTCGCCAATAATTGTCAGAAGTTAGAATTTCTTTCAACATTATGAAGCCCATTTTATATATTTTGACCCTGCATCAAAAGCTGAAAATATGTAGTCTCGAAGTCATTTCGAGAAATTGACGTTTTAAGTTTCTGTTTCCAAATTCAAACGGATGTATCTTCGCCAATAATTGTCAGAAGTTAGAATTTCTTTCAACATTATGAAGCCCTTTTTATATATTTTGACTATGCATCAAAATCTGAAAATATGTAGTCTCGAAGTCATTTCGAGAAATTGACGTTTTAAGTTTCTGTTTCCAAATTCAAACGGATGTATCTTCGCCAATAATTGTCAGAAGTTAGAATTTCTTGCAACATTATGAACCACTTTTTATATATTTTGATTCTGCATCAAAAGCTGAAAATATGTAGTCTCGAAGTCATTTCGAGATATTGGCGTTTTAAGTTTATTTTCCCAAATTCAAACGGATGTATCTTCGCCAATAATTGTCAGAAGTCAGAATTTCTTTCAACATTATGAAGCCCTTTTTATATATTTTGACTCTGCATCAAAAGCTGAAAATATGTAGTCGCGAAGTCATTTCGAGAAATCGACGTTTTAAGTTTCTGTTTCCAAATTCAAACGGATGTATCTTCGCCAATAATTGTCAGAAGTTAGAATTTCTTTCAACATTATGAAGCCCTTTTTATATATTTTGACTCTGCATCAAAAGCTGTAGTCGCGAAGTCATTTCGAGAAATTGACGTTTAAAGTTTCGGTTTCCAAATTTAAACGGATGTATCTTCGCCAATAATTGGCAGAAGTCAGAATTTCTTTCAACATTATGAAGCCCTTTTTATATATTTTGACTATGCATCAAAAGCTGAAAATATGTAGTCTCGAAGTCATTTCGAGAAATCGACGTTTTAAGTTTCTGTTTCCAAATTCAAACGAATGTATCTTCGCCAATAATTGTCAGAAGTTAGAATTTCTTTCAACATTATGAAGCCCTTTTTATATATTTTGATTCTGCATCAAAAGCTGAAAATATGTAGTCTCGAAGTCATTTCGAGAAATTGACGTTTTAAGTTTCTGTTTCCAAATTCAAACGGATGTATCTTCGCCAATAATTGTCAGAAGTTAGAATTTCTTTCAACATTATGAAGCCCTTTTTATATATTTTGATTCTGCATCAAAAGCTGAAAATATGTAGTCGCGAAGTCATTTCGAGAAATTGACGTTTTAAGTTTCGGTTTCCAAATTCAAACGGATGTATCTTCGCCAATAATTATCAGAAGTTAGAATTTCTTTCAACATTATGAAGCCCTTTTTATATATTTTGACTCTGCATCAAAAGCTGAAAATATGTAGTCGCGAAGTCATTTCGAGAAATTGACGTTTTAAGTTTCGGTTTCCAAATTCAAACGGATGTATCTTCGCCAATAATTGGCAGAAGTCAGAATTTCTTTCAACATTATGAAGCCCTTTTTATATATTTTGACTCTGCATCAAAAGCTGTAGTCGCGAAGTCATTTCGAGAAATTGACTTTTAAAGTTTCGGTTTTCAAATTCAAACGGATGTATCTTCGCCAATAATTGTCAGAAGTTAGAATTTCTTTCAACATTATGAAGCCATTTTTATATATTTTGACTTTGCATCAAAAGCTGAAAATATGTAGTCTCGAAGTCATTTCGAGAAATTGACGTTTTAAGTTTCTGTTTCCAAATTCAAACGGATGTATCTTCGCCAATAATTGTCAGAAGTTAGAATTTCTTTCAACATTATGAAGCCTTTTATATATATTTTGATTCTGCATCAAAAGCTGAAAATATGTAGTCTCGAAGTCATTTCGAGAAATTGACGTTTTAAGTTTCTGTTTCCAAATTCAAACGGATGTATCTTCGCCAATAATTGTCAGAAGTTAGAATTTCTTTCAACATTGTGAAGCCCTTTTTATATATTTTGACTCTGCATCAAAAGCTGAAAATATGTAGTCTCAAAGTCATTTCGAGAAATTGACGTTTTAAGTTTCTGTTTCCAAATTCAAACGAATGTATCGTCGCCAATTATTGTCAGAAGTTAGAATTTATTTCAACATTATGAAGCCCTTTTTATATATTTTGACCCTGCATCAAAAGCTGAAAATATGTAGTCTCGAAGTCATTTCGAGAAATTGACGTTTTAAGTTTCTGTTTCCAAATTCAAACGGATGTATCTTCGCCAATAATTGTCAGAAGTTAGAATTTCTTTCAACATTATGAAGCCCTTTTTATATATTTTGACTCTGCATCAAAAGCTGAAAATATGTAGTCTCGAAGTCATTTCGAGAAATTGACGTTTTAAGTTTCTGTTTCCAAATTCAAACGGATGTATCATCGACAATAATTGTCAGAAGTTAGAATTTCTTTCAACATTATGATGCCCTTTTTATATATTTTGATTCTGCATCAAAAGCTGAAAATATGTAGTCTCGAAGTCATTTCGAGATATTTGCGGTTTAAGTTTCTTTTCCCAAATTCAAACGGATGTATCTTCGCCAATAATTGGCAGAAGTCAGAACTTCTTTCAACATTATGAAGCCCTTTTTATATATTTTGACTCTGCATCAAAAGCTGAAAATATGTAGTCTTTAAGTCATTTCGAGAATTTGACGTTTTAAGTTTCTGTTTCCAAATTCAAACGGATGTATCTTCGCCAATAATTGTCAGAAGTTAGAATTTCTTTCAACATTATGAAGCCCATTTTATATATTTTGACCCTGCATCAAAAGCTGAAAATATGTAGTCTCGAAGTCATTTAGAATTTCTTTCAACATTATGAAGCCCTTTTTATATATTTTGATTCTGCATCAAAAGCTGACAATATGTAGTCTTGAAGTCATTTCGAGAAATCGACGTTTTAAGTTTCTGTTTCCAAATTCAAACGGATGTATCTTCGCCAATAATTGTCAGAAGTTAGAATTTCTTTCAACATTATGAAGCCCTTTTTATATATTTTGATTCTGCATCAAAAGCTGAAAATATGTTGTCTCGAAGTCATTTCGAGAAATTGACGTTTTAAGTTTCTGTTTCCAAATTCAAACGGATGTATCTTCGCCAATAATTGTCAGAAGTTAGAATTTCTTTCAACATTATGAAGCCCTTTTTATATATTTTGACCCTGCATCAAAAGCTGAAAATATGTAGTCTCGAAGTCATTTCGAGAAATCGACGTTTTAAGTTTCTGTTTCCAAATTCAAGTGGATGTATCTTCGCCAATAATTGTCAGAATTTAGAATTTCTTTCAACATTATGAAGCCCTTTTTATATATTTTGACCCTGCATCAAAAGCTGAAAATATGTAGTCTCGAAGTCATTTCGAGAAATTGACGTTTTAAGTTTCTGTTTCCAAATTCAAACGGATGTATCTTCGCCAATAATTGTCAGAAGTTAGAATTTCTTTCAACATTATATATTTTGATTCTGCATCAAAAGCTGAAAATATGTAGTCTCGAAGTCATTTCGAGAAATTGACGTTTTAAGTTTCTGTTTCCAAATTCAATCGGATGTATCTTCGCCAATAATTGTCAGAAGTTAGAATTTCTTTCAACATTATGAAGCCCTTTTTATATATTTTGACTCTGCATCAACAGCTGAAAATATGTAGTCGCGAAGTCATTTCGAGAAATTGACGTTTTAAGTTTCGGTTTCCAAATTCAATCGGATGTATCTTCGCCAATAATTGTCAGAAGTTAGAATTTCTTTCAACATTATGAAGCCATTTTAAACATTTTGATTCTGCATCAAAAGCTGAAAATATGTAGTCTCGAAGTCATTTTGCGAAATTGACGTTTTAAGTTTCTGTTTCCAAATTCAAGTGGATGTATCTTCGTCAATAATTGTCAGAAGTTAGAATTTCTTTCAACATTATGAAGCCCTTTTGATATATTTTGATTCTGCATCAAAAGCTGAAAATATGTAGTCTTGAAATCATTTCGAGAAATTGACGTTTTAAGTTTCTGTTTCCAAATTCAAACGGATGTATCTTCGCCAATAATTGTCAGAAGTTAGAATTTCTTTCAACATTATGAAGCCCTTTTTATATATTTTGACTCTGCATCAAAAGCTGAAAATATGTAGTCTCGAAGTCATTTCGCGAAATTGACGTTTTAGGTTTCTGTTTCCAAATTCAAACGGATGTATCTTCGCCAATAATTGTCAGAAGTTAGAATTTCTTTCAACATTATGAAGCCCTTTTTATATATTTTGATTCTGCATCAAAAGCTGAAAATATGTAGTCTCGAAGTCATTTCGAGAAATTGACGTTTTAAGTTTCTGTTTCCAAATTCAAACGGATGTATCTTCGCCAATAATTGTCAGAAGTTAGAATTTCTTTCAACATTATGAAGCCCTTTTTATATATTTTGACTCTGCTTCAAAAGCTGAAAATATGTAGTCTCGAAGTCATTTCGAGAAATTGACGTTTTAAGTTTCTGTTTCCAAATTCAAACGGATGTATCTTCGCCAATAATTGTCAGAAGTTAGAATTTCTTTCAACATTATGAAGCCCTTTTTATATATTTTGACTCTGCATCAAAAGCTGAAAATATGTAGTCTCAAAGTCATTTCGAGAAATTGACGTTTTAAGTTTCTGTTTCCAAATTCACACGGATGTATCTTCGCCAATAATTGTCAGAAGTTAGAATTTCTTTCAACATTATGAAGCCCTTTTTATATATTTTGACTCTGCATCAAAAGCTGAAAATATGTAGTCTCAAAGTCATTTCGAGAAATTGACGTTTTAAGTTTCTGTTTCCAAATTCAAACGGATGTATCTTCGCCAATAATTGTCAGAAGTTAGAATTTCTTTCAACATTATGAAGCCCTTTTTATATATTTTGATTCTGCATCAAAAGCTGAAAATATGTAGTCGCGAAGTCATTTCGAGAAATTGACGTTTTAAGTTTCGGTTTCCAAATTCAAACGGATGTATCTTCGCCAATAATTGGCAGAAGTTAGAATTTCTTTCAACATTATGAAGCCCTTTTTATATATTTTGACTCTGCATCAAAAGCTGAAAATATGTAGTCTCGAAGTCATTTCGAGAAATTGACGTTTTAAGTTTCTGTTTCCAAATTCAAACGAATGTATCTTCGCCAATAATTGTCAGCAGTTAGAATTTCTTTCAACATTATGAACCCCTTTTTATATATTTTGATTCTGCATCAAAAGCTGAAAATATGTAGTCTCGAAGTCATTTCGAGATTTTGGTGTTTTAAGTTCATTTTTCCAAATTCAAACGGATGTATCTTCGCCAATAATTGGCAGAAGTCAGAATTTCTTTCAACATTATGAAGCCCTTTTTATATATTTTGACTCTGCATCAAAAGCTGAAAATATATAGTCTCGAAGTCATTTCGAGATATTGGCGGTTTAAGTTTCTTTTCCCAAATTCAAACGGATGTATCTTCGCCAATAATTGTCAGAAGTTAGAATTTCTTTCAACATTATGAAGCCCTTTTTATATATTTTGACTCTGCATCAAAAGCGGAAAATATGTAGTCTCGAAGTCATTTCGAGAAATTGACGTTTTAAGTTTCTGTTTCCAAATTCAAACGGATGTATCTTCGCCAATAATTGTCAGAAGTTAGAATTTCTTTCAACATTATGAAGCCCTTTTTATATATGTTGACTATGCATCAAAAGCTGAAAATATGTAGTCTCGAAGTCATTTCGAGAAATCGACGTTTTAAGTTTCTGTTTCCAAATTCAAACGGATGTATCTTCGCCAATAATTGTCAGAAGTTAGAATTTCTTGCAACATTATGAAGCCCTTTTTATATATTTTGACTCTGCATCAAAAGCTGAAAATATGTAGTCTCGAAGTCATTTCGAGAAATTGACGTTTTAAGTTTTTGTTTCCAAATTCAAGTGGATGTATCTTCGCCAATAATTGTCAGAAGTTAGAATTTCTTTCAACATTATGAAGCCCTTTTTATATATTTTGACTATGCATCAAAAGCTGAAAATATGTAGTCTCGAAGTCATTTCGAGAAATTGACGTTTTAAGTTTCTGTTTCCAAATTCAAACGGATGTATCTTCGTCAATAATTGTCAGAAGTTAGAATTTCTTTCAACATTATGAAGCCCTTTTTATATATTTTGATTCTGCATCAAAAGCTGAAAATATGTAGTCTCGAAGTCATTTCGAGAAATCGACGTTTTAAGTTTCTGTTTCCAAATTCAAACGGATGTATCTTCGCCAATAATTGTGAGAAATTAGAATTTCTTTCAACATTATGAAGCCCTTTTTATATATTTTGACTCTGCATCAAAAGCTGAAAATATGTAGTCTCGAAGTCATTTCGAGAAATTGACGTTTTAAGTTTCTGTTTCCAAATTCAAATGGATGTATCTTCGCCAATAATTGTCAGAAGTTAGAATTTCTTTCAACATTATGAAGCCCTTTTTATATATTTTGATTCTGCATCAAAAGCTGAAAATATGTAGTCTCGAAGTCATTTCGAGAAATTGACGTTTTAAGTTTCTGTTTCCAAATTCAAACGGATGTATCTTCGCCAATAATTGTCAGAAGTTAGAATTTCTTTCAACATTATGAAGCCCTTTTTATATATTTTGATTCTGCATCAAAAGCTGAAAATATGTAGTCTTGAAGTCATTTCGCGAAATCGGCGTTTTAAGTTTCTGTTTCCAAATTCAAACGGATGTATCTTCGCCAATTATTGTCAGAAGTTAGAATTTCTTTCAACATTATGAATCCCTTTTTATATATTTTGATTCTGCATCAAAAGCTGAAAATATGTAGTCTCGAAGTCATCTCGAGAAATTGACGTTTTAAGTTTCTGTTTCCAAATTCAAACGGATGTATCTTCGCCAATAATTGTCAGAAGTTAGATTTTCTTTCAACATTATGAAGCCCTTTTTATATATTTTGATTCTGCATCAAAAGCTGAAAATATGTAGTCTCAAAGTCATTTCGAGAAATTGACGTTTTAAGTTTCTGTTTCCAAATTCACACGGATGTATCTTCGCCAATAATTGTCAGAAGTTAGAATTTCTTTCAACATTATGAAGCCCTTTTTATATATTTTGACTCTGCATCAAAAGCTGAAAATATGTAGTCTCAAAGTCATTTCGAGAAATTGACGTTTTAAGTTTCTGTTTCCAAATTCAAACGGATGTATCTTCGTCAATAATTGTCAGAAGTTAGAATTTCTTTCAACATTATGAAGCCCTTTTTATATATTTTGACTCTGCATCAAAAGCTGAAAATATGTAGTCGCGAAGTCATTTCGAGAAATTGACGTTTTAAGTTTCGGTTTCCAAATTCAAACGGATGTATCTTCGCCAATAATTGGCAGAAGTTAGAATTTCTTTCAACATTATGAAGCCCTTTTTATATATTTTGACTCTGCATCAAAAGCTGAAAATATGTAGTCTCGAAGTCATTTCGAGAAATTGACGTTTTAAGTTCATTTTTCCAAATTCAAACGGATGTATCTTCGCCAATAATTGGCAGAAGTCAGAATTTCTTTCAACATTATGAAGCCCTTTTTATATATTTTGACTCTGCATCAAAAGCTGAAAATATATAGTCTCGAAGTCATTTCGAGATATTGGCGGTTTAAGTTTCTTTTCCCAAATTCAAACGGATGTATCTTCGCCAATAATTGTCAGAAGTTAGAATTTCTTTCAACATTATGAAGCCCTTTTTATATATTTTGACTCTGCATCAAAAGCGGAAAATATGTAGTCTCGAAGTCATTTCGAGAAATTGACGTTTTAAGTTTCTGTTTCCAAATTCAAACGGATGTATCTTCGCCAATAATTGTCAGAAGTTAGAATTTCTTTCAACATTATGAAGCCCTTTTTATATATGTTGACTATGCATCAAAAGCTGAAAATATGTAGTCTCGAAGTCATTTCGAGAAATTGACGTTTTAAGTTTCTGTTTCCAAATTCAAACGGATGTATCTTCGCCAATAATTGTCAGAAGTTAGAATTTCTTTCAACATTATGAAGCCCTTTTTATATATTTTGACTCTGCATCAAAAGCTGAAAATATGTAGTCTCGAAGTCATTTCGAGAAATTGACGCTTTAAGTTTTTGTTTCCAAATTCAAACGGATGTATCTTCGCCAATAATTGTCAGAAGTTAGAATTTCTTTCAACATTATGAAGCCCTTTTTATATATTTTGCCTATGCATCAAAAGCTGAAAATATGTAGTCTCGAAGTCATTTCGAGAAATTGGCGTTTTAAGTTTATTTTCCCAAATTCAAACGGATGTATCTTCGCCAATAATTGTCAGAAGTTAGAATTTCTTTCAACATTATGAAGCCTTTTTTATATATTTTGATTGTGCATCAAAAGCTGAAAATATGTAGTCGCGAAGTCATTTCGAGAAATCGACGTTTTAAGTTTCTGTTTCCAAATTCAAACGGATGTATCTTCGCCAATAATTGTCAGAAATTAGAATTTCTTTCAACATTATGAACCCGTTTTTATATATTTTGACTCTGCATCAAAAGCTGAAAATATGTAGTCTCGAAGTCATTTCGAGAAATTGACGTTTTAAGTTTCTGTTTCCAAATTCAAATGGATGTATCTTCGCCAATAATTGTCAGAAGTTAGAATTTCTTTCAACATTATGAAGCCCTTTTTATATATTTTGATTCTGCATCAAAAGCTGAAAATATGTAGTCTCGAAGTCATTTCGAGAAATTGACGTTTTAAGTTTCTGTTTCCAAATTCAAACGGATGTATCTTCGCCAATAATTGTCAGAAGTTAGAATTTCTTTCAACATTATGAAGCCCTTTTTATATATTTTGACCCTGCATCAAAAGCTGAAAATATGTAGTCTCGAAGTCATTTCGAGAAATTGACGTTTTAAGTTTCTGTTTCCAAATTCAAACGGATGTATCTTCGCCAATAATTGTCAGAAGTTAGAATTTCTTTCAACATTATGAATCCCTTTTTATATATTTTGATTCTGCATCAAAAGCTGAAAATATGTAGTCTCGAAGTCATTTCGAGAAATTGACGTTTTAAGTTTCTGTTTCCAAATTCAAACGGATGTATCTTCGCCAATAATTGTCAGAAGTTAGAATTTCTTTCAACATTATAAAGCCCTTTTTATATATTTTGATTCTGCATCAAAAGCTGACAATATGTAGTCGCGAAGTCATTTCGAGAAATTGACGTTTTAAGTTTCTGTTTCCAAATTCAAACGGATG
>NW_025062961.1:0-54848 GCF_018153295.1 Drosophila grimshawi
TAATTTGACTTCCGACTCATCTAAGAAAGATATTAAGGGATATTCCTCGATAAATAGAAAATATGTGGAAAGCATTAAATAGGGTCTACCTTGAAATAAATGGTCATATCTTCGTCTGAAATTGCTTCATTTCAATTATAAAGATGTTTTTAAAATTCACTCGATCTTTGGAACAAAACTGCATTAAAATAATTTGACTTCGGACTCATCTAAGAAAGATATTAAGGGATATTCTTGATTAACAGAAAATATATGGAAAGCATTATATAGGGTCTACCTTGAAATAAATGGCCATATCTTCGTCAAAAATTGCCCCATTTCAATTATAAAGGTGTTTTTAGAATTCACTTAATCTTTGAAACAAAACTGCATTAAAATAATTTGACCTCCGACTCATCTAAGAAAGATATTAAGGGATATTCTTCGATAAATAGAAAATATATGGAAAGCATTAAATAGGGTCTACCTTGAAATAAATAGCCATATCTTCGTAAAAAATTGCCCCATTTCAATTATATAAAGGTGTTTTTAGAATTCACTCAATCTTTGGAACAAAACTGCATTAAAATAATTTGACTTCCGACTCATCTAAGAAAGATATTAAGGGATATTCTTGATTAACAGAAAATATATGGAAAGCATTAAATAGGGTCTACCTTGAAATAAATGGCCATATCTTCGTCTAAAATTGCCCCATTTCAATTATAAAGATGTTTTTAGAATTCACTCGATCTTTGGAACAAAACTGCATTAAAATAATTTGACTTCCGACTCATCTAAGAAAGATATTAAGGGATATTCTTCGATAAATAGAAAATATATGGAAAGCATTAAATAGGGTCTACCTTGAAATAAATGGCCATATCTTCGTCTAAAATTACCCCATTTCAATTATAAAAATGTTTTTAGAATTCGCTTGATCTTTGGAACAAAACTGCATTAAAATAATCTGACTTCCGACTCATCTAAGAAATATATTAAGGGATATTCTTCGATAAATAGAAAATATATGGAAAGCATTAAATAGGGTCTACCTTGAAATAAATGGCCATATCTTCGTCAAAAATTGCCCCATTTCAATTATAAAGGTGTTTTTAGAATTCACTCGATCTTTGGAACAAAACTGCATTAAAATCCTTTGACTTCCGACTCATCTAAGAAAGATATTAAGGGATATTCTTCGATAAATAGAAAATATGTGGAAAGCATTAAATAGGCTCTACCTGAAATAAATGGCCATATCTTCGTCTAAAATTGCCCCATTTCAATTATAAAGGTGTTTTTAGAATTCACTCAATCTTCGAAACAAAACTGCATTAAAATAATTTGACTTCCGACTCATCTAAGAAAGATATTAAGGGATATTCTTCGATAAATAGAAAATATGTGGAAAGCATTAAATAGGGTCTACCTTGAAATAAATGGCCATATCTTCGTCTAAAATTACCCCATTTCAATTATAAAAATGTTTTTAGAATTCGCTTGATCTTTGGAACAAAACTGCATTAAAATAATCTGACTTCCGACTCATCTAAGAAATATATTAAGGGATATTCTTCGATAAATAGAAAATATATGGAAAGCATTAAATAGGGTCTACCTTGAAATAAATGGCCATATCTTCGTCAAAAATTGCCCCATTTCAATTATAAAGATGTTTTTAGAATTCACTTGATCTTTGGAACAAAACTGCATTAAAATAATTTGACTTCCGACTCATCTAAGAAAGATATTAAGGGATATTCTTCGATAAATAGAAAATATATGGAAAGCATTAAATAGGGTCTACCTTGAAATAAATGGCCATATCTTCGTCTAAAATTACCCCATTTCAATTATAAAAATGTTTTTAGAATTCGCTTGATCTTTGGAACAAAACTGCATTAAAATAATTTGACTTCCGACTCATCTAAGAAATATATTAAGGGATATTCTTCGATAAATAGAAAATATATGGAAAGCATTAAATAGGGTCTACCTTGAAATAAATGGCCATATCTTCGTCAAAAATTGCCCCATTTCAATTATAAAGGTGTTTTTAGAATTCACTCGATCTTTGGAACAAAACTGCATTAAAATCCTTTGACTTCCGACTCATCTAAGAAAGATATTAAGGGATATTCTTCGATAAATAGAAAATATGTGGAAAGCATTAAATAGGCTCTACCTGGAAATAAATGGCCATATCTTCGTCTAAAATTGCCCCATTTCAATTATAAAGGTGTTTTTAGAATTCACTCAATCTTCGAAACAAAACTGCATTAAAATAATTTGACTTCCGACTCATCTAAGAAAGATATTAAGGGATATTCTTCGATAAATAGAAAATATGTGGAAAGCATTAAATAGGGTCTACCTTGAAATAAATGGCCATATCTTCGTCTAAAATTACCCCATTTCAATTATAAAAATGTTTTTAGAATTCGCTTGATCTTTGGAACAAAACTGCATTAAAATAATCTGACTTCCGACTCATCTAAGAAATATATTAAGGGATATTCTTCGATAAATAGAAAATATATGGAAAGCATTAAATAGGGTCTACCTTGAAATAAATGGCCATATCTTCGTCAAAAATTGCCCCATTTCAATTATAAAGGTGTTTTTAGAATTCACTCGATCTTTGGAACAAAACTGCATTAAAATAATTTGACTTCCGACTCATCTAAGAAAGATATTAAGGGATATTCTTTGATTAATAGAAAATATAAGACAAACATTAAATAGGCTCAACCTTGAAATAGATGGCCATATTTTTGTCTAAAATTGCCCCATTTCAATTATAAAGATGTTTTCAGAATTCACTCAATATTTGGAATAAAACTGCATTAAAATAATTTGACTTCCGACTCATCTAAGAAAGATATTAAGGGATATTCTTGATTAACAGAAAATATATGGAAAGCATTAAATAGGGTCAACCTTGAAATAAATGGCCATATCTTCGTCAAAAATTGCCCCATTTCAATTATAAAGGTGTTTTTAGAATTCACTCGATCTTTGGAACAAAACTGCATTAAAATCCTTTGACTTCCGACTCATCTAAGAAAGATATTAAGGGATATTCTTCGATAAATAGAAAATATATGGAAAGCATTAAATAGGGTCTACCTTGAAATAAATGACCATATCTTCGTCTAAAATTGCCCCATTTCAATTATAAAGGTGTTTTTAGAATTCGCTCGATCTTTGGAACAAAACTGCATTAAAATAATTTGACTTCCGACTCATCTAAGAAAGATATTAAGGGATATTCTTCGATAAATAGAAAATATATGGAAAGCATTGAATAGGGTCTACCTTGAAATAAATGGCCATATCTTCGTCAAAAATTGCCCCCTTTCAATTGTAAAGGTGTTTTTTAGAATTCACTCAATCTTTGGAATAAAACTGCATTAAAATAATTTGACTTCCGACTCATCTAAGAAAGATATTAAGGGATATTCTTCGATAAATAGAAAATATGTGGAAAGCATTAAATAGGGTCTACCTGGAAATAAATGGCCATATCTTCGTCTAAAAATTGCCCCATTTCAATTATAAAGGTGTTTTTAGAATTCACTCAATCTTAGAAACAAAACTGCATTAAAATAATTTGACTTCCGACTCATCTAAGAAAGATATTAAGGGAAATTCTTTGATTAATAGAAAATATAAGCGAAACATTAAATAGGGTCAACCTTGAAATAAATGGCCATATCTTTGTCTAAAATTGCCTCATTGCAATTATAAAGATGTTTTTAGAATTCACTCAATCTTTGGAACAAAACTGCGTTAAAATAATTTGACTTCCGACTCATCTAAGAAAGATATTAAGGGATATTCTTGATTAACAGAAAATATATGGAAAGCATTAAATAGGGTCTACCTTGAAATAAATGGCCATATCTTCGTCAAAAGTTGCCCCATTTCAATTATAAAGGTGTTTTTAGAATTCACTCGATCCTTGGAATAAAACTGCATTAAAATAATTTGACTTTCGACTCATCTAAGAAAGATATTAAGGGATATTCTTCGATAAATAGAAAATATGTGGAAAGCATTAAATAGGGTCTACCTTGAAATAAATGGCCATATCTTCGTCAAAAATTGCCCCATTTCAATTATAAAGATGTTTTTAGAGTTCACTCGATCTTTGGAATAAAACTGCATTAAAATAATTTGACTTCCGACTCATCTAAGAAAGATATTAAGGGATATTCTTGATTAACAGAAAATATATGGAAAGCATTAAATAGGGTCTACCTTGAAATAAATGGCCATATCTTCGTCAAAAGTTGCCCCATTTCAATTATAAAGGTGTTTTTAGAATTCACTCGATCCTTGGAATAAAACTGCATTAAAATAATTTGACTTCCGACTCATCTAAGAAAGATATTAAGGGATATTCTTCGATAAATAGAAAATATATGGAAAGCATTAAATAGGGTCTACCTTGAAATAAATGGCCATATCTTCGTCTAAAATTGCCCCATTTCAATTATAAAGATGTTTTTAGAATTCACTCGATCTTTGGAACAAAACTGCATTAAAATAATTTGACTTCCGACTCATCTAAGAAAGATATTAAGGGATATTCTTGATTAACAGAAAATATATGGAAAGCATTAAATAGGGTCTACCTTGAAATAAATTGCCATATCTTCGTCAAAAATTGCCCTATTTCAATTATAAAGGTGTTTTTAGAATTCACTTGATCTTTGGAATAAAACTGCATTAAAATAATTTGACTTCCGACTCATCTAAGAAAGATATTAAGGGATATTCTTCGATAAATAGAAAATATATGGAAAGCATTAAATAGGGTCTACCTTGAAATAAATGGCCATATCTTTGTCTAAAATTGCCCCATTTCAATTATAAAAAAGTTTTTAGAATTCACTTGATCTTTGGAACAAAACTGCATTAAAATAATTTGACTTCCGACTCATCTAAGAAAGATATTAAGGGATATTCTTCGATAAATAGAAAATATATGGAAAGCATTAAATAGGCTCTACCCTGGAAATAAATGGCCATATCTTCGTCTAAAAATGCCCCATTTCAATTATAAAGATGTTTTTAGAATTCACTCAATCTTTGGAACAAAACTGCATTAAAATAATTTGACTTCCGACTCATCTAAGAAAGATATTAAGGGATATTCTTGATTAACAGAAAATATATGGAAAGCATTAAATAGGGTCTACCTTGAAATAAATGGCCATATCTTCGTCAAAAGTTGCCCCATTTCGATTATAAAGGTGTTTTTAGAATTCACTCGATCCTTGGAATAAAACTGCATTAAAATAATTTGACTTCCGACTCATCTAAGAAAGATATTAAAGGATATTCTTCGATAAATAGAAAATATATGGAAAGCATTAAATAGGGTCTACCTTGAAATAAATGGCCATATCTTCGTCAAAAATTGCCCCATTTCAATTATAAAGATGTTTTTAGAATTCACTTGATCTTTGAAACAAAACTGCATTAAAATAATTTGACTTCCGACTCATCTAAGAAAGATATTAAGGGATATTCTTGATTAACAGAAAATATATGGAAAGCATTAAATAGGGTCTACCTTGAAATAAATGGCCATATCTTCGTCAAAAGTTGCCCCATTTCGATTATAAAGGTGTTTTTAGAATTCACTCGATCCTTGGAATAAATTTGCATTAAAATAATTTGACTTCCGACTCATCTAAGAAAGATATTAAGGGATATTCTTCGATAAATAGAAAATATATGGAAAGCATTAAATAGGGTCTACCTTGAAATAAATGGCCATATCTTCGTCAAAAATTGCCCCATTTCAATTGTAAAGGTGTTTTTAGAATTCACTCGATCTTTGGAACAAAACTGCATTAAAATAATTTGACTTCCGACTCATCTAAGAAAGATATTAAGGGATATTCTTTGATTAATAGAAAATATAAGCGAAACATTAAATAGGGTCAACCTTGAAATAAATGGCCATATCTTTGTCTAAAATTGCCCCATTTCAATTATAAAGGTGTTTTTAGAATTCACTCGATCTTTGAAACAAAAACTGCATTAAAATAATTTGACTTCCGACTCATCTAAGAAAGATATTAAGGGATATTCTTCGATAAATAGAAAATATATGGAAAGCATTAAATAGGCTCTACCTTGAAATAAATGGCCATATCTTCGTCTAAAATTGCCCCATTTCAATTATAAAGATGTTTTTAGAATTCACTCGACCTTTGAAACAAAACTGCTTTAAAATAATTTGACTTCCGACTCATCTAAGAAAGATATTAAGGGATATTCTTGATTAACAGAAAATATATGGAAAGCATTAAATAGGGTCTACCTTGAAATAAATGGCCATATCTTCGTCAAAAATTGCCCCATTTCAATTATAAAGATGTTTTTAGAATTCACTCGATCTTTGGAACAAAACTGTATTGAAATAATTTGACTTCCGACTCATCTAAGAAAGATATTAAGGGATATTCTTTGATTAATAGAAAATATAAGCCAAACATTAAATAGGGTCAACCTTGAAATAAATGGCCATATCTTTGTCTAAAATTGCCCCATTTCAATTATAAAGGTGTTTTTAGAATTCACTCGATCTTTGGAACAAAACTGCATTAAAATAATTTGACTTCCGACTCATCTAAGAAAGGTATTAAGGGATATTCTTGATTAACAGAAAATATATGGAAAGCATTAAATAGGCTCTACCTTGAAATAAATGGCTATATCTTCGTCAAAAATTGCCCCATTTCAATTATAAAGATGTTTTTAGAATTCACTCGATCTTTGAAACAAAACTGCATTAAAATAATTTGACTTCCGACTCATCTAAGAAAGATATTAAGGGATATTCTTCGATAAATACAAAATATATGGAAAGCATTAAATAGGGTCAACCTTGAAATAAATGGCCATATCTTTGTCTAAAATTGCCCCATTTCAATTATAAAAGTGTTTTTAGAATTCGCTCGACCTTTGAAACAAAACTGCATTAAAATAATTTGACTTCCGACTCATCTAAGAAAGATATTAAGGGATATTCTTTGATTAATAGAAAATATAAGCCAAACATTAAATAGGGTCAACCTTGAAATAAATGGCCATATCTTTGTCTCAAATTGTCCCATTTCAATTATAAAGGTGTTTTTAGAATTCACTCAATCTTTGAAACAAAACTGAATTAAAGTAATTTGACTTTCGACTCTTCTAAGAAAGATATTAAGGGGTATTCTTCGATAAATAGAAAATATATGGAAAGCATTAAATAGGGTCTACCTTGAAATAAATGGCCATATCTTCGTCAAAAATTGCCTCATTTCAATTGTAAAGGTGTTTTTAGAATTCACTCGATCTTTGGAACTAAACTGCATTAAAATAATTTGACTTCCGACTCATCTAAGAAAGATATTAAGGGATATTCTTCGATAAATAGAAAATATATGGAAAGCATTAAATAGGGTCTACCTTGAAATAAATGGCCATATCTTCGTCTAAAATTGCCCCATTTCAATTATAAAGGTGTTTTTAGAATTCACTCAATCTTTGGAATAAAGCTGCATTAAAATAATTTGACTTCCGACTCATCTAAGAAAGATATTAAGGGATATTCCTCGATAAATAGAAAATATGTGGAAGGCATTAAATAGGCTCTACCTTGAAATAAATGGCCATATCTTCGTCTAAAATTGCCCCATTTCAATTATAAAGATGTTTTTAGAATTCACTCAATCTTTGGAACAAAACTGCATTAAAATAATTTGACTTCCGACTCATCTAAGAAAGATATTAAGGGATATTCTTGATTAACAGAAAATATATGGAAAGCATTAAATAGGGTCTACCTTGAAATAAATGGCCATATCTTCGTCAAAAGTTGCCCCATTTCAATTATAAAGGTGTTTTTAGAATTCACTTGATCTTTGGAATAAAACTGCATTAAAATAATTTGACTTCCGACTCATCTAAGAAAGATATTAAGGGATATTCTTGATTAACAGAAAATATATGGAAAGCATTAAATAGGGTCTACCTTGAAATAAATGGCCATATCTTCGTCAAAAATTGCCCCATTTCAATTATAAAGATGTTTTTAGAATTCACTCGATCTTTGGAACAAAACTGCATTAAAATAATTTGACTTCCGACTCATCTAAGAAAGATATTAAGGGATATTCTTTGATTAATAGAAAATATAAGCCAAACATTAAATAGGGTCAACCTTGAAATAAATGGCCATATCTTTGTCTAAAATTGCCCCATTTCAATTATAAAGGTGTTTTTAGAATTCGCTCGACCTTTGAAACAAAACTGCATTAAAATAATTTGACTTCCGACTCATCTAAGAAAGATATTAAGGGATATTCTTCGATAAATAGAAAATATATGGAAAGCATTAAATAGGGTCTACCTTGAAATAAATGGCCATATCTTCGTCAAAAGTTGCCCCATTTCAATTATAAAGGTGTTTTTAGAATTCACTTGATCTTTGGAATAAAACTGCATTAAAATAATTTGACTTCCGACTCATCTAAGAAAGATATTAAGGGATATTCTTCGATAAATAGAAAATATATGGAAAGCATTAAATAGGGTCTACCTTGAAATAAATGGCCATATCTTCGTCTAAAATTGCCCCATTTCAATTATAAAGATGTTTTTAGAATTCACTCGATCTTTGGAACAAAACTGCCTTAAAATAATTTCACTTCCGACTCATCTAAGAAAGATATTAAGGGATATTCTTTGATTAATAGAAAATATAAGCCAAACATTAAATAGGGTCAACCTTGAAATAAATGGCCATATCTTTGTCTCAAATTGTCCCATTTCAATTATAAAGGTGTTTTTAGAATTCACTCAATCTTTGAAACAAAACTGAATTAAAGTAATTTGACTTCCGACTCATCTAAGAAAGATATTAAGGGATATTCTTCGATAAATAGAAAATATATGGAAAGCATTAAATAGGGTCTACCTTGAAATAAATGGCCATATCTTCGTCAAAAATTGCATCATTTCAATTGTAAAGGTGTTTTTAGAATTCGCTTGATCTTTGGAACAAAACTGCATTAAAATAATTTGACTTCCGACTCATCTAAGAAAGATATTAAGGGATATTCTTCGATAAATAGAAAATATATGGAAAGCATTAAATAGGGTCTACCTTGAAATAAATGGCCATATCTTCGTCCGAAATTGCCCCATTTCAATTATAAAGGTGTTTTTAGAATTCACTCAATCTTTGGAATAAAGCTGCATTAAAATAATTTGACTTCCGACTCATCTAAGAAAGATATTAAGGGATATTCCTCGATAAATAGAAAATATGTGGAAAGCATTAAATAGGCTCTACCTTGAAATAAATGGCCATATCTTCGTCTAAAATTGCCCCATTTCAATTATAAAGATGTTTTTAGAATTCACTCGATCTTTGGAACAAAACTGCATTAAAATAATTTGACTTCCGACTCATCTAAGAAAGATATTAAGGGATATTCTTGATTAACAGAAAATATATGGAAAGCATTAAATAGGGTCTACCTTGAAATAAATGGCCATATCTTCGTCAAAAGTTGCCCCATTTCAATTATAAAGGTGTTTTTAGAATTCACTTGATCTTTGGAACAAAACTGCATTAAAATAATTTGACTTCCGACTCATCTAAGAAAGATATTAAGGGATATTCTTGATTAACAGAAAATATATGGAAAGCATTAAATAGGGTCTACCTTGAAATAAATGGCCATATCTTTGTCTAAAATTGCCCCATTTCAATTATAAAGATGTTTTTAGAATTCACTCGATCTTTGGAACAAAACTGCATTAAAATAATTTGACTTCCGACTCATCTAAGAAAGATATTAAGGGATATTCTTTGATTAATAGAAAATATAAGCCAAGCATTAAATAGGGTCTACCTTGAAATAAATGGCCATATCTTTGTCTAAAATTGCCCCATTTCAATTATAAAAGTGTTTTTAGAATTCATTCAATCTTTGAAACAAAACTGCATTAAAATAATTTGACTTCCGACTCATCTAAGAAAGATATTAAGGGATATTCTTCGATAAATAGAAAATATATGGAAAGCATTAAATAGGGTCTACCTTGAAATAAATGGCCATATCTTCGTCAAAAGTTGCCCCATTTCAATTATAAAGGTGTTTTTAGAATTCACTTGATCTTTGAAATAAAACTGCATTAAAATAATTTGACTTCCGACTCATCTAAGAAAGATATTAAGGGATATTCTTCGATAAATAGAAAATATGTGGAAAGCATTAAATAGGCTCTACCTTGAAATAAATGGCCATATCTTCGTCTAAAATTGCCCCATTTCAATTATAAAGGTGTTTTTAGAATTCACTCAATCTTCGAAACAAAACTGCATTAAAATAATTTGACTTCCG
Source organism: Drosophila grimshawi (assembly GCF_018153295.1). Classification (NCBI taxonomy): domain Eukaryota; kingdom Metazoa; phylum Arthropoda; class Insecta; order Diptera; family Drosophilidae; genus Drosophila; species Drosophila grimshawi. The sequence continues at coordinate 10,401 of NW_025062961.1, forward strand.
ACTCATCTAAGAAAGATATTAAGGGATATTCTTTGATTAATAGAAAATATAAGCCAAACATTAAATAGGGTCAACCTTGAAATAAATGGCCATATCTTTGTCTGAAATTGCCTCATTTCAATTATAAAGATGTTTTTAGAATTCACTCAATCTTTGGAACAAAACTGCGTTAAAATAATTTGACTTCCGACTCATCTAAGAAAGATATTAAGGGATATTCTTGGTTAACAGAAAATATATGGAAAGTTTTAAATAGGGTCTACCTTGAAATAAATGGCCATATCTTCGTCAAAAATTGCCCCATTTCAATTATAAAGATGTTTTTAGAATTCACTCGATCTTTGGAACAAAACTGCATTAAAATAATTTGACGTCCGACTCATCTAAGAAAGATATTAAGGGATATTCTTGATTAACAGAAAATATATGGAAAGCATTAAATAGGGTCTACCTTGAAATAAATGGCCATATCTTCGTCAAAAATTGCCCCATTTCAATTATAAAGATGTTTTTAGAATTCACTCGATCTTTGGAACAAAACTGCATTAAAATAATTTGACTTCCGACTCATCTAAGAAAGATATTAAGGGATATTCTTTGATTAATAGAAAATATAAGCCAAACATTAAATAGGGTCAACCTTGAAATAAATGGCCATATCTTTGTCTAAAATTGCCCCATTTCAATTATAAAGGCGTTTTTAGAATTTGCTCGACCTTTGAAACAAAACTGCATTAAAATAATTTGACTTCCGACTCATCTAAGAAAGATAATAAGGGATATTCTTCGATAAATAGAAAATATATGGAAAGCATTAAATAGGCTCTACCTTGAAATAAATGGCCATATCTTCGTCTAAAATTCCCCATTTCAAATATAAAGATGTTTTTAGAATTCACTCGATCTTTGGAACAAAACTGCATTAAAATAATTTGACTTCCGACTCATCTAAGAAAGATATTAAGGGATATTCTTGATTAACAGAAAATATATGGAAAGCATTAAATAGGGTCTACCTTGAAATAAATGGCCATATCTTCGTCAAAAATTGCCCCATTTCAATTATAAAGATGTTTTTAGAATTCACTTGATCTTTGGAACAAAACTGCATTAAAATAATTTGACTTCCGACTCATCTAAGAAAGATATTAAGGGATATTCTTTGATTAATAGAAAATATAAGCCAAACATTAAATAGGGTCAACCTTGAAATAAATGGCCATATCTTTTGTCTAAAATTGCCCCATTTCAATTATAAAGGTGTTTTTAGAATTCGCTCGACCTTTTGAAACAAAACTGCATTAAAATAATTTGACTTCCGACTCATCTAAGAAAGATATTAAGGGATATTCTTGATTAACAGAAAATATATGGAAAGCATTAAATAGGGTCTACCTTGAAATAAATGGCCATATCTTCGTCAAAAATTGCCCAATTTCAATTATAAAGATGTTTTTAGAATTCACTCGATCTTTGAAACAAAACTGCATTAAACTAATTTGACTTCCGACTCATCTAAGAAAGATATTAAGGGATATTCTTCGATAAATAGAAAATATATGGAAAGCATTAAATAGGCTCTACCTTGAAATAAATGGCCATATCTTTGTCTAAAATTGCCCCATTTAAATTATAAAAGTGTTTTTAAAATTCGCTTGATCTTTGGAATAAAACTGCATTAAAATAATTTGACTTCCGACTCATCTAAGAAAGATATTAAGGGATATTCTTGATTAACAGAAAATATGTGGAAAGCATTAAATAGGGTCTACCTTGAAATAAATGGCCATATCTTTGTCTAAAATTGCCCCATTTCAATTATAAAGATGTTTTTAGAATTCACTCGATCTTTGGAACAAAACTGCATTAAAATAATTTGACTTCCGACTCATCTAAGAAAGATATTAAGGGATATTCTTGGTTAACAGAAAATATATGGAAAGTTTTAAATAGGGTCTACCTTGAAATAAATGGCCATATCTTCGTCAAAAATTGCCCCATTTCAATTATAAAGATGTTTTTAGAATTCACTCGATCTTTGGAACAAAACTGCATTAAAATAATTTGACTTCCGACTCATCTAAGAAAGATATTAAGGGATATTCTTTGATTAATAGAAAATATAAGCCAAACATTAAATAGGGTCAACCTTGAAATAAATGGCCATATCTTTGTCTAAAATTGCCCCATTTCAATTATAAAGGCGTTTTTAGAATTCGCTCGACCTTTGAAACAAAACTGCATTAAACTAATTTGACTTCCGACTCATCTAAGAAAGATATTAAGGGATATTCTTTGATTAATAGAAAATATAAGCCAAACATTAAATAGGGTCTACCTTGAAATAAATGGCCATATCTTTGTCTAAAATTGCCCCATTTCAATTATAAAGGTGTTTTTAGAATTCACTCAATCTTTGGAACAAAACTGCGTTAAAATAATTTGACTTCCGACTCATCTAAGAAAGATATTAAGGGATATTCTTGGTTAACAGAAAATATATGGAAAGTTTTAAATAGGGTCTACCTTGAAATAAATGGCCATATCTTCGTCAAAAATTGCCCCATTTCAATTATAAAGATGTTTTTAGAATTCACTCGATCTTTGGAACAAAACTGCATTAAAATAATTTGACTTCCGACTCATCTAAGAAAGATATTAAGGGATATTCTTGATTAACAGAAAATATATGGAAAGCATTAAATAGGGTCTACCTTGAAATAAATGGCCATATCTTCGTCAAAAATTGCCCCATTTCAATTATAAAGGTGTTTTTAGAATTCACTCGATCTTTGGAACAAAACTGCATTAAAATAATTTGACTTCCGACTCATCTAAGAAAGATATTAAGGGATATTCTTTGATTAATAGAAAATATAAGCCAAACATTAAATAGGCTCTACCTTGAAATAAATGGCCATATCTTCGTCAAAAATTGCCCCATTTCAATTATAAAGATGTTTTTAGAATTCGCTCGATCTTTGGAACAAAACTGCATTAAAATAATTTGACTTCCGACTCATCTAAGAAAGATATTAAGGGATATTCTTGATTAACAGAAAATATATGGAAAGCATTAAATAGGGTCTACCTTGAAATAAATGGCCATATCTTCGTCAAAAATTGCCCAATTTCAATTATAAAGATGTTTTTAGAATTCACTCGATCTTTGAAACAAAACTGCATTAAACTAATTTGACTTCCGACTCATCTAAGAAAGATATTAAGGGATATTCTTCGATAAATAGAAAATATATGGAAAGCATTAAATAGGGTCTACCTTGAAATAAATGGCCATATCTTCGTCTAAAATTGCCCCATTTCAATTATAAAGGTGTTTTTAGAATTCGCTTGATCTTTGGAATAAAACTGCATTAAAATAATTTGACTTCGGACTTATCTAAGAAAGATATTAAGGGATATTCTTCGATAAATAGAAAATATATGGAAAGCATTAAATAGGGTCTACCTTGAAATAAATGGCCATATCTTCGTCAAAAATTGCCCCATTTCAATTATAAAGATGTTTTTAGAATTCACTCAATCTTTGGAACAAAACTGCGTTAAAATAATTTGACTTCCGACTCATCTAAGAAAGATATTAAGGGATATTCTTGGTTAACAGAAAATATATGGAAAGCATTAAACAGGGTTTACCTTGAAATAAATGGCCATATCTTCGTCAAAAATTGCCCCATTTCAATTATAAAGATGTTTTTAGAATTCACTCGATCTTTGAAACAAAACTGCATTAAAATAATTTGACTTCCGACTCATCTAAGAAAGATATTAAGGGAAATTCTTTGATTAATAGAAAATATAAGCGAAACATTAAATAGGGTCTACCTTGAAATAAATGGCCATATCTTCGTCTAAAATTGCCCCATTTCAATTATAAAGGTGTTTTTAGAATTCACTCGATCTTTGAAACAAAACTGCATTAAAATAATTTGACTTCCGACTCATCTAAGAAAGATATTAAGGGAAATTCTTTGATTAATAGAAAATATAAGCGAAACATTAAATAGGGTCAACCTTGAAATAAATGGCCATATCTTTGTCTAAAATTGCCTCATTGCAATTATAAAGATGTTTTTAGAATTCACTCAATCTTTGGAACAAAACTGCGTTAAAATAATTTGACTTCCGACTCATCTAAGAAAGATATTAAGGGATATTCTTGGTTAACAGAAAATATATGGAAAGCATTAAATAGGGTCTACCTTGAAATAAATAGCCATATCTTCGTCAAAAATTGCCCCATTTCAATTATAAAGGTGTTTTTAGAATTCACTCGATCTTTGGAACAAAACGGCATTAAAATAATTTTACTTCCGACTCATCTAAGAAAGATATTAAGGGATATTCTTGATTAACAGAAAATATATGGAAAGCATTAAATAGGGTCTACCTTGAAATAAATGGCCATATCTTCGTCAAAAGTTGCCCCATTTCAATTATAAAGATGTTTTTAGAATTCACTCGATCTTTGGAACAAAACTGCATTAAAATAATTTGACTTCCGACTCATCTAAGAAAGATATTAAGGGATATTCTTTGATTAATAGAAAATATAAGCCAAACATTAAATAGGGTCAACCTTGAAATAAATGGCCATATCTTTGTCTAAAATTGCCCCATTTCAATTATAAAGGTGTTTTTAGAATTCGCTCGACCTTTGAAACAAAACTGCATTAAAATAATTTGACTTCCGACTCATCTAAGAAAGATATTAAGGGATATTCTTCGATAAATAGAAAATATATGGAAAGCATTAAATAGGCTCTACCTTGAAATAAAAGGCCATATCTTCGTCTAAAAATTGCCCCATTTCAATTATAAAGGTGTTTTTAGAATTCACTCGATCTTTGGAACAAAACTGCATTAAAATAATTTGACTTCCGACTCATCTAAGAAAGATATTAAGGGATATTCTTGATTAACAGAAAATATATGGAAAGCATTAAATAGGGTCTACCTTGAAATAAATGGCCATATCTTCGTCAAAAATTGCCCCATTTCAATTATAAAGATGTTTTTAGAATTCACTCGATCTTTGGAACAAAACTGTATTGAAATAATTTGACTTCCGACTCATCTAAGAAAGATATTAAGGGATATTCTTTGATTAATAGAAAATATAAGCCAAACATTAAATAGGGTCAACCTTGAAATAAATGGCCATATCTTTGTCAAAAATTGCCCCATTTCAATTATAAAAGTGTTTTTAGAATTCGCTCGATCTTTGAAACAAAACTGCATTAAAATAATTTGACTTCCGACTCATCTAAGAAAGATATTAAGGGATATTCTTGATTAACAGAAAATATATGGAAAGCATTAAATAGGGTCTACCTTGAAATAAATGGCCATATCTTCGTCAAAAATTGCCCCATTTCAATTATAAAGATGTTTTTAGAATTCACTCGATCTTTGGAACAAAACTGCATTAAAATAAATTGACTTCCGACTCATCTAAGAAAGATATTAAGGGATATTCTTGATTAACAGAAAATATATGGAAAGCATTAAATAGGGTCTACCTTGAAATAAATGGCCATATCTTCGTCAAAAATTGCCCAATTTCAATTATAAAGATGTTTTTAGAATTCACTCGATCTTTGGAACAAAACTGCATTGAAATAATTTGACTTCCGACTCATCTAAGAAAGATATTAAGGGATATTCTTTGATTAATAGAAAATATAAGCCAAACATTAAATAGGGTCACCCTTGAAATAAATGGCCATATCTTTGTCTAAAATTGCCCCATTTCAATTATAAAGGTGTTTTTAGAATTCACTCGATCTTTGAAACAAAACTGCATTAAAATAAATTGACTTCCGACTCATCTAAGAAAGATATTAAGGGATATTCTTGATTAACAGAAAATATATGGAAAGCATTAAATAGGGTCTACCTTGAAATAAATGGCCATATCTTCGTCAAAAATTGCCCCATTATATTATAAAGGTGTTTTTAGAATTCACTTGATCTTTGGAACAAAACTGCATTAAAGTAATTTGACTTCCGACTCATCTAAGAAAGATATTAAGGGATATTCTTCGATAAATAGAAAATATAAGCCAAACATTAAATAGGGTCAACCTTGAAATAAATGGCCATATTTTTGTCTAAAATTGCCCCATTTCAATAATAAAAGTGTTTTTAGAATTCGCTCGACCTTTGAAACAAAACTGCATTAAAATAATTTGACTTCCGACTCATCTAAGAAAGATATTAAGGGATATTCTTGATTAACAGAAAATATATGGAAAGCATTAAATAGGGTCTACCTTGAAATAAATGGCCATATCTTCGTCAAAAATTGCCCAATTTCAATTATAAAGATGTTTTTAGAATTCACTCGATCTTTGAAACAAAACTGCATTAAACTAATTTGACTTCCGACTCATCTAAGAAAGATATTAAGGGATATTCTTCGATAAATAGAAAATATATGGAAAGCATTAAATAGGGTCTACCTTGAAATAAATGGCCATATCTTCGTCTAAAATTGCCCCATTTCAATTATAAAGGTGTTTTTAGAATTCGCTTGATCTTTGGAACAAAACTGCATTAAAATAATTTGACTTCCGACTTATCTAAGAAAGATATTAAGGGATATTCTTCGATAAATAGAAAATATATGGAAAGCATTAAATAGGGTCTACCTTGAAATAAATGGCCATATCTTCGTCTAAAATTGCCCCATTTCAATTATAAAGGTGTTTTTAGAATTCACTCGATATTTGGAATAAAGCTGCATTAAAATAATTTGACTTCCGACTCATCTAAGAAAGATATTAAGGGATATTCTTCGATAAATAGAAAATATGTGGAAAGCATTAAATAGGCTCTACCTTGAAATAAATGGCTATATCTTCGTCTTAAATTGCCCCATTTCAATTATAAAGGTGTTTTTAGAATTCACTCAATCTTCGAAACAAAACTGCATTAAAATAATTTGACTTTCGACTCATCTAAGAAAGATATTAAGGGATATTCTTTGATTAATAGAAAATATAAGCCAAACATTAAATAGGGTCAACCTTGAAATAAATGGCCATATCTTCGTCAAAAGTTGCCCCATTTCAATTATAAAGGTGTTTTTAGAATTCACTTGATCCTTGGAATAAAACTGCATTAAAATAATTTGACTTCCGACTCATCTAAGAAAGATATTAAGGGATATTCTTCGATAAATAGAAAATATATGGAAAGCATTAAATAGGGTCTACCTTGAAATAAATGGCCATATCTTCGTCAAAAATTGCCTCATTTCAATTGTAAAGGTGTTTTTAGAATTCACTCGAACTTTGGAACTAAACTGCATTAAAAAAATTTGACTTCCGACTCATCTAAGAAAGATATTAAGGGATATTCTTCGATAAATAGAAAATATATGGAAAGCATTAAATAGGGTCTACCTTGAAATAAATGGCCATATCTTCGTCTAAAATTGCCCCATTTCAAGTATAAAGGTGTTTTTAGAATTCACTCAATCTTTGGAATAAAGCTGCATTAAAATAATTTGACTTCCGACTCATCTAAGAAAGATATTAAGGGATATTCCTCGATAAATAGAAAATATGTGGAAAGCATTAAATAGGCTCTACCTTGAAATAATTGGCCATATCTTCGTCTAAAATTGCCCCATTTCAATTATAAAGATGTTTTTAGAATTCACTCGATCTTTGGAACAAAACTGCATTAAAATAGTTTGACTTCCGACTCATCTAAGAAAGATATTAAGGGATATTCTTCGATTAACAGAAAATATATGGAAAGCATTAAATAGGGTCTACCTTGAAATAAATGGCCATATCTTCGTCAAAAGTTGCCCCATTTCAATTATAAAGGTGTTTTTAGAATTCACTTGATCTTTAGAAAAAATTGCATTAAAATAATTTGACTTCCGACTCATCTAAGAAAGATATTAAGGGATATTCTTCGATAAATAGAAAATATGTGGAAAGCATTAAATAGGCTCTACCTTGAAATAAATGGCCATATCTTCGTCTAAAATTGCCCCATTTCAATTATAAAGGTGTTTTTAGAATTCACTCAATCTTCGAAACAAAACTGCATTAAAATAATTTGACTTCCGACTCATCTAAGAAAGATATTAAGGGATATTCTTTGATTAATAGAAAATATAAGCCAAACATTAAATAGGGTCAACCTTGAAATAAATGGCCATATCTTTGTCTGAAATTGCCTCATTTCAATTATAAAGATGTTTTTAGAATTCACTCAATCTTTGGAACAAAACTGCGTTAAAATAATCTGACTTCCGACTCATCTAAGAAAGATATTAAGGGATATTCTTGGTTAACACAAAATATATGGAAAGCATTAAATAGGGTCTACCTTGAAATAAATGGCCATATCTTCGTAAAAAATTACCCCATTTCAATTATAAAGATGTTTTTAGAATTCACTCGATCTTTGGAACAAAACTGCATTAAAATAATTTAACGTCCGACTCATTTAAGAAAGATATTAAGGGATATTCTTGATTAACAGAAAATATATGGAAAGCATTAAATAGGGTCTACCTTGAAATAAAGGGCCATATCTTCGTCAAAAATTGCCCCATTTCAATTATAAAGGAGTTTTTAGAATTCAATTGATCTTTGGAAGAAAGCTGCATTAAAATAATTTGACTTCCGACTCATCTAAGAAAGATATTAAGGGATATTCTTCGATAAATAGAAAATATGTGGAAAGCATTAAATAGGGTCTACCTTGAAATAAATGGCCATATCTTCGTCTAAAATTGCCCCATTTCAATTATAAAGGTGTTTTTAAAATTCACTCGATCTTTGGAATAAAGCTGCATTAAAATAATTTGACTTCCGACTCATCTAAGAGAGATATTAAGGGATATTCTTCGATAAATAGAAAATATGTGGAAAGCATTAAATAGGGTCTACCTTGAAATAAATGGCCATATCTTCGTCTAAAATTGCCCCATTTCAATTATAAAGGTGTTTTTAGAATTCACTCAATCTTCGAAACAAAACTGCATTAAAATAATTTGACTTCCGACTCATCTAAGAAAGATATTAAGGGATATTCTTTGATTAATAGAAAATATAAGCCAAACATTAAATAGGGTCAACCTTGAAATAAATGGCCATATCTTTGTCTGAAATTGCCTCATTTCAATTATAAAGATGTTTTTAGAATTCACTTAATCTTTGGAACAAAACTGCGTTAAAATAATTTGACTTCCGACTCATCTAAGAAGGATATTAAGGGATATTCTTGGTTAACAGAAAATATATGGAAAGCATTAAATAGGCTCTACCTTAAAATAAATGGCCATATCTTCGTCTAAAATTGCCCCATTTCAATTATAAAGATGTTTTTAGAATTCACTCGATCTTTGGAACAAAACTGCATTAAAATAATTTGACGTCCGACTCATCTAAGAAAGATATTAAGGGATATTCTTGATTAACAGAAAATATATGGAAAGCATTAAATAGGGTCTACCTTGAAATAAATGGCCATATCTTCGTCAAAAATTGCCCCATTTCAATTATAAAGATGTTTTTAGAATTCACTCGATCTTTGAAACAAAACTGCATTAAAATAATTTGACTTCCGACTCATCTAAGAAAGATACTAAGGGATATCCTCCGATAAATAGAAAATATAAGCCAAACATTAAATAGGGTCAACCTTGAAATAAATGGCCATATCTTTGTCTAAAATTGCCCCATTTCAATTATAAAGGTGTTTTTAGAATTCGCTCGGTTCCAGAAACAAAACTGCATTAAACTAATTTGACTTCCGACTCATCTAAGAAAGATAATAAGGGATATTCTTCGATAAATAGAAAATATATGGAAAGCATTAAATAGGGTCTACCTTGAAATAAATGGCCATATCTTCGTCAAAAATTGCCCCATTTCAATTATAAAGATGTTTTTAGAATTCACTTGATCTTTGGAACAAAACTGCATTAAAATAATTTGACTTCCGACTCATCTAAGAAAGATATTAAGGGATATTCTTTGATTAATAGAAAATATAAGCCAAACATTAAATAGGGTCAACCTTGAAATAAATGGCCATATCTTTTGTCTAAAATTGCCCCATTTCAATTATAAAGGTGTTTTTAGAATTCGCTCGATCTTTGAAACAAAACTGCATTAAAATAATTTGACTTCCGACTCATCTAAGAAAGATATTAAGGGATATTCTTCGATAAATAGAAAATATATGGAAAGCATTAAATAGGCTCTACCTTGAAATAAATGGCCATATCTTCGTCTAAAATTGCCCCATTTCAATTATAAAGATGTTTTAGGATTCACTCGATCTTTGAAACAAAACTGCATTAAACTAATTTGACTTCCGACTCATCTAAGAAAGATATTAAGGGATATTCTTCGATAAATAGAAAATATATGGAAAGCATTAAATAGGGTCTACCTTGAAATAAATGGCCATATCTTCGTCAAAAATTGCCCCACTTCAATTATAAAGGTGTTTTTAGAATTCGCTTGATCTTTGGAACAAAACTGCATTAAAATAATTTGACTTCCGACTTATCTAAGAAAGATATTAAGGGATATTCTTCGATAAATAGAAAATATATGGAAAGCATTAAATAGGGTCTACCTTGAAATAAATGGCCATATCTTCGTCAAAAATTGTCCCATTTCAATTATAAAGGAGTTTTTAGAATTCACTCGATCTTTGGAAGAAAACTGCATTAAAATAATTTGACTTCCGACTCATCTAAGAAAGATATTAAGGGATATTCTTCGATAAATAGAAAATATGTGGAAAGCATTAAATAGGGTCTACCTTGAAATAAATGGCCATATCTTCGTCTAAAATTGCCCCATTTCAATTATAAAGGTGTTTTTAGAATTCACTCGATCTTTGGAATAAAAGCTGCATTAAAATAATTTGACTTCCGACTCATCTAAGAAAGATATTAAGGGATATTCTTGATTAACAGAAAATATATGGAAAGCATTAAATAGGGCCTACCTTGAAATAAATGGCCATATCTTCGTCAAAAATTGCCCCATTTCAATTATAAAGGTGTTTTTAGAATTCACTCGATCTTTGGAACAAAACTGCATTAAAATAATTTGACGTCCGACTCATCTAAGAAAGATATTAAGGGATATTCTTCGATTAATAGAAAATATAAGCCAAACATTAAATAGGGTCAACCTTGAAATAAATGGCCATATCTTCGTCAAAAATTGCCCCATTTCAATTATAAAGGAGTTTTTAGAATTCAATCGATCTTTGGAATAAAGCTGCATTAAAATAATTTGACTTCCGACTCATCTAAGAGAGATATTAAGGGATATTCTTCGATAAATAGAAAATATATGGAAAGCATTAAATAGGGTCTACCTTGAAATAAATGGCCATATCTTCGTTAAAAATTGCCCCATTTCAATTATAAAGGTGTTTTTAGAATTCGCTCAATCTTTGGAACAAAACTGCGTTAAAATAATTTGACTTCCGACTCATCTAAGAAAGATATTAAGGGATATTCTTCGATAAATAGAAAATATATGGAAAGCATTAAATAGGGTCTACCTTGAAATAAATGGCCATATCTTCGTCAAAAATTGCCCCATTTCAATTATAAAGATGTTTTTAGAATTCGCTAGTTCTTTGGAACAAAACTGCATTAAAATAATTTGACTTCCGACTCATCTAAAAAAGATATTAAGGGATATTCTTCGATAAATAGAAAATATATGGAAAGCATTAAATAGGGTCTACCTTGATATAAATGGCCATATCTTCATCTAAAATTGCCCCATTTCAATTATAAAGATGTTTTTAGAATTCGCTTGATCTTTGGAACAAAACTGCATTAAAATAATTTGACTTCCGACTCATCTAAGAAAGATATTAAGGGATATTCTTGATTAACAGAAAATATATGGAAAGCATTAAATAGGGTCTACCTTGAAATAAATTGCCATATCTTCGTCAAAAATTGCCACATTTCAATTATAAAGGTGTTTTTAGAATTCACTTGATCTTTGGAACAAAACTGCATTAAAATAATTTGACTTCCGACTCATATAAGAAAGATATTAAGGGATATTCTTTGATAAATAGAAAATATATGGAAAGCATTAAATAGGGTCTACCTTGAAATAAATGGCCATATCTTTGTCTAAAATTGCCCCATTTTAATTATAAAAAGTTTTTAGAATTCACTTGATCTTTGGAACAAAACTGCATTAAAATAATTTGACTTCCGACTCATCTAAGAAAGATATTAAGGGATATTCTTCGATAAATAGAAAATATATGGAAAGCATTAAATAGGGTCTACCTTGAAATAAATGGCCATATCTTCGTCAAAAATTGCCCCACTTCAATTATAAAGCTGTTTTTAGAATTCACTCAATCTTTGGAACAAAACTGCATTAAAATAATTTGACTTCCGACTCATCTAAGAAAGATATTAAGGGATATTCTTGATAAATAGAAAATATATGGAAAGCATTAAATAGGGTCTACCTTGAAATAAATGGCCATATCTTCGTCAAAAATTGCCCCATTTCAATTATAAAGATGTTTTTAGAATTCACTTGATCTTTGGAACAAAACTGCATTAAAATAATTTGACTTCCGACTCATCTAAGAAAGATATTAAGGGATATTCTTTGATTAATAGAAAATATAAGCCAAACATTAAATAGGGTCTACCTTGAAATAAATGGCCATATCTTTGTCTAAAATTGCCCCATTTCAATTATAAAGGTGTTTTTAGAATTCGCTCGACCTTTGAAACAAAACTGCATTAAAATAATTTGACTTCCGACTCATCTAAGAAAGATATTAAGGGATATTCTTCGATAAATAGAAAATATATGGAAAGCATTAAATAGGGTCTACCTTGAAATAAATGGCCATATCTTCGTCTAAAATTGCCCCATTTCAATTATAAAGGTGTTTTTAGAATTCGCTTGATCTTTGGAACAAAACTGCATTAAAATAATTTGACTTTCGACTCATCTAAGAAAGATATTAAGGGATATTCTTCGATAAATAGAAAATATATGGAAAGCATTAAATAGGCTCTACCTTGAAATAAATGGCCATATCTTCGTCTAAAATTGCCCCATTTCAATTATAAAGATGTTTTTAGAATTCACTCAATCTTTGGAACAAAACTGCATTAAAATAATTTGACTTCCGACTCATCTAAGAAAGATATTAAGGGATATTCTTGATTAACAGAAAATATATGGAAAGCATTAAATAGGGTCTACCTTGAAATAAATGGCCATATCTTCGTCAAAAATTGCCCCATTTCAATTATAAAGATGTTTTTAGAATTCACTTGATCTTTGGAACAAAACTGCATTAAAATAATTTGACTTCCGACTCATCTAAGAAAGATATTAAGGGATATTCTTTGATTAATAGAAAATATAAGCCAAACATTAAATAGGGTCAACCTTGAAATAAATGGCCATATCTTTGTCTAAAATTGCCCCATTTCAATTATAAAGGTGTTTTTAGAATTCGCTCGACCTTTGAAACAAAACTGCATTAAAATAATTTGACTTCCGACTCATCTAAGAAAGATATTAAGGAATATTCTTGATTAACAGAAAATATATGGAAAGCATTAAATAGGGTCTACCTTGAAATAAATGGCCATATCTTCGTCAAAAATTGCCCAATTTCAATTATAAAGATGTTTTTAGAATTCACTCGATCTTTGAAACAAAACTGCATTAAACTAATTTGACTTCCGACTCATCTAAGAAAGATATTAAGGGATATTCTTCGATAAATAGAAAATATATGGAAAGCATTAAATAGGGTCTACCTTGAAATAAATGGCCATATCTTCGTCTAAAATTGCCCCATTTCAATTATAAAGGTGTTTTTAGAATTCGCTTGATCTTTGGAACAAAACTGCATTAAAATAATTTGACTTCCGACTTATCTAAGAAAGATATTAAGGGATATTCTTCGATAAATAGAAAATATATGGAAAGCATTAAATAGGGTCTACCTTGAAATAAATGGCCATATCTTCGTCAAAAATTGCCCCATTTCAATTATAAAGGAGTTTTTAGAATTCAATCGATCTTTGGAATAAAGCTGCATTAAAATAATTTGACTTCCGACTCATCTAAGAAAGATATTAAGGGATATTCTTCGATAAATAGAAAATATGTGGAAAGCATTAAATAGGGTCTACCTTGAAATAAATGGCCATATCTTCGTCAAAAATTGCCCCATTTCAATTATAAAGGTGTTTTTAGAATTCACTCGATCTTTGAAATAAAGCTGCGTTAAAATAATTTGACTTCCGACTCATCTAAGAAAGATATTAAGGGATATTCTTCGATAAATAGAAAATATGTGGAAAGCATTAAATAGGCTCTACCTTGAAATAAATGGCCATATCTTCGTCTAAAATTGCCCCATTTCAATTATAAAGATGTTTTTAGAATTCACTTGATCTTTGGAACAAAACTGCATTAAAATAATTTGACTTCCGACTCATCTAAGAAAGATATTAAGGGATATTCTTGATTAACAGAAAATATATGGAAAGCATTAAATAGGGTCTACCTTGAAATAAATGGCCATATCTTCGTCAAAAATTGCCCCATTTCAATTATAAAGGTGTTTTTAGAATTCACTCGATCTTTGGAACAAAACTGCATTAAAATAATTTGACTTCCGACTCATCTAAGAAAGATATTAAGGGATATTCTTTGATTAATAGAAAATATAAGCCAAACATTAAATAGGGTCTACCTTGAAATAAATGGCCATATCTTCGTCAAAAATTGCCCCATTTCAATTATAAAGGAGTTTTTAGAATTCAATCGATCTTTGGAATAAAGCCGCATTAAAATAATTTGACTTCCGACTCATCTAAGAAAGATATTAAGGGATATTCTTCGATAAATAGAAAATATATGGAAAGCATTAAATAGGGTCTACCTTGAAATAAATGGCCATATCTTCGTCAAAAATTGCCCCATTTCAATTATAAAGATGTTTTTAGAATTCACTCAATCTTTGGAACAAAACTGCGTTAAAATAATTTGACTTCCGACTCATCTAAGAAAGATATTAAGGGATATTCTTCGATAAATAGAAAATATATGGAAAGCATTAAATAGGGTCTACCTTGAAATAAATGGCCATATCTTCGTCAAAAATTGCCCCATTTCAATTATAAAGGTGTTTTTAGAATTCGCTAGTTCTTTGGAACAAAACTGCATTAAAATAATTTGACTTCCGACTCATCTAAGAAAGATATTAAGGGATATTCTTGGTTAACAGAAAATATATGGAAAGCATTAAATAGGCTCTACCTTGAAATAAATGGCCATATCTTCGTCTAAAATTGCCCCATTTCAATTATAAAGATGTTTTTAGAATTCACTCGATCTTTGGAACAAAACTGCATTAAAATAATTTGACTTCCGACTCATCTAAGAAAGATATTAAGGGATATTCTTGATTAACAGAAAATATATGGAAAGCATTAAATAGGGTCTACCTTGAAATAAATGGCCATATCTTCGTCAAAAATTGCCCCATTTCAATTATAAAGGTGTTTTTAGAATTCACTCGATCTTTGGAATAAAGCTGCATTAAAATAATTTGACTTCCGACTCATCTAAGAAAGATATTAAGGGATATTCTTCGATAAATAGAAAATATGTGGAAAGCATTAAATAGGCTCTACCTTGAAATAAATGGCCATATCTTCGTCTAAAATTGCCCCATTTCAATTATAAAGGTGTTTTTAGAATTCACTCGATCTTTGAAATAAAGCTGCATTAAAATAATTTGACTTCCGACTCATCTAAGAAAGATATTAAGGGATATTCTTCGATAAATAGAAAATATGTGGAAAGCATTAAATAGGCTCTACCTTGAAATAAATGGCCATATCTTCGTCTAAAATTGCCCCATTTCAATTATAAAGATGTTTTTAGAATTCACTCGATCTTTGGAACAAAACTGCATTAAAATAATTTGACTTCCGACTCATCTAAGAAAGATATTAAGGGATATTCTTGATTAACAGAAAATATACGGAAAGCATTAAATAGGGTCTACCTTGAAATAAATGGCCATATCTTCGTCAAAAATTGCCCCATTTCAATTATAAAGGTGTTTTTAGAATTCACTCGATCTTTGGAACAAAACTGCATTAAAATAATTTGACTTCCGACTCATCTAAGAAAGATATTAAGGGATATTCTTTGATTAATAGAAAATATAAGGAAAGCATTAAATAGGGTCTACCTTGAAATAAATGGCCATATCTTCGTCTAAAATTGCCCCATTTCAATTATAAAGGTGTTTTTAGAATTCACTCGATCTTTGGAATAAAACTGCATTAAAATAATTTGACTTCCGACTCATCTAAGAAAGATATTAAGGGATATTCTTGATTAACAGAAAATATATGGAAAGCATTAAATAGGGTCTACCTTGAAATAAATGGCCATATCTTCGTCAAAAATTGCCCCATTTCAATTATAAAGGAGTTTTTAGAATTCAATCGATCTTTGGAATAAAGCTGCATTAAAATAATTTGACTTCCGACTCATCTAAGAAAGATATTAAGGGATATTCTTCGATAAATAGAAAATATATGGAAAGCATTAAATAGGGTCTACCTTGAAATAAATGGCCATATCTTCGTCTAAAATTGCCCCATTTCAATTATAAAGGTGTTTTTAGAATTCACTCGATCTTTGAAATAAAGCTGCATTAAAATAATTTGACTTCCGACTCATCTAAGAAAGATATTAAGGGATATTCTTCGATAAATAGAAAATATGTGGAAAGCATTAAATAGGCTCTACCTTGAAATAAATGGCCATATCTTCGTCAAAAATTGCCCCATTTCAATTATAAAGATGTTTTTAGAATTCACTCGATCTTTGGAACAAAACTGCATTAAAATAATTTGACTTCCGACTCATCTAAGAAAGATATTAAGGGATATTCTTGATTAACAGAAAATATATGGAAAGCATTAAATAGGGTCTACCTTGAAATAAATGGCCATATCTTCGTCAAAAATTGCCCCATTTCAATTATAAAGATGTTTTTAGAATTCACTCGATCTTTGGAACAAAACTGCATTAAAATAATTTGACTTCCGACTCATCTAAGAAAGATATTAAGGGATATTCTTTGATTAATAGAAAATATAAGCCAAACATTAAATAGGGTCTACCTTGAAATAAATGGCCATATCTTCGTCAAAAATTGCCCCATTTCAATTATAAAGGAGTTTTTAGAATTCAATCGATCTTTGGAATAAAGCTGCATTAAAATAATTTGACTTCCGACTCATCTAAGAAAGATATTAAGGGATATTCTTTGATTAATAGAAAATATATGGCAAGCATTAAATAGGGTCTACCTTGAAATAAATGGCCATATCTTCGTCAAAAATTGCCCCATTTCAATTATAAAGGTGTTTTTAGAATTCACTCGATCTTTGGAACAAAAGCTGCATTAAAATAATTTGACTTCCGACTCATCTAAGAAAGATATTAAGGGATATTCTTCGATAAATAGAAAATATATGGAAAGCATTAAATAGGGTCTACCTTGAAATAAATGGCCATATCTTCGTCAAAAATTGCCCCATTTCAATTATAAAGGTGTTTTTAGAATTCGCTAGTTCTTTGGAACAAAACTGCATTAAAATAATTTGACTTCCGACTCATCTAAGAAAGATATTAAGGGATATTCTTGGTTAACAGAAAATATATGGAAAGCATTAAATAGGCTCTACCTTGAAAAAAATGGCCATATCTTCGTCAAAAATTGCCCCATTTCAATTATAAAGGTGTTTTTAGAATTCACTTAATCTTTGAAACAAAACTGCATTAAATTAATTTGACTTCCGACTCATCTAAGAAAGATATTAAGGGATATTCTTCGATAAATAGAAAATATATGGAAAGCATTAAATAGGGTCTACCTTGAAATAAATGGCCATATCTTCGTCAAAAATTGCCCCACTTCAATTATAAAGGTGTTTTTAGAATTCGCTCGATCTTTGGAACAAAACTGCATTAAAATAATTTGACTTCCGACTCACCTAAGAAAGATATTAAGGCATATTCTTCGATTAACAGAAAATATATGGAAAGCATTAAATAGGGTCTACCTTGAAATAAATGGCCATATCTTCGTCAAAAATTGCCCCATTTCAATTATAAAGGTGTTTTTAGAATTCGCTTGATCTTTGGAATAAAACTGCATTAAAATAATTTGACTTCCGACTCATCTAAGAAAGATATTAAGGGATATTCTTCGATAAATAGAAAATATATGGAAAGCATTAAATAGGGTCTACCTTGAAATAAATGGCCATATCTTTGTCTAAAATTGCCCCATTTCAATTATAAAAAAGTTTTTAGAATTCACTTGATCTTTGGAACAAAACTGCATTAAAATAATTTGACTTCCGACTCATCTAAGAAAGATATTAAGGGATATTCTTCGATAAATAGAAAATATATGGAAAGCATTAAATAGGCTCTACCTTGAAAAAAATGGCCATATCTTCGTCTAAAATTGCCCCATTTCAATTATAAAGATGTTTTTAGAATTCACTCAATCTTTGGAACAAAACTGCATTAAAATAATTTGACTTCCGACTCATCTAAGAAAGATATTAAGGGATATTCTTGATTAACAGAAAATATATGGAAAGCATTAAATAGGGTCTACCTTGAAATAAATGGCCATATCTTCGTCAAAAATTGCCCCATTTCAATTATAAAGATGTTTTTAGAATTCACTCGATCTTTGGAACAAAACTGCATTAAAATAATTTGACTTCCGACTCATCTAAGAAAGATATTAAGGGATATTCTTCGATAAATAGAAAATATATGGAAAGCATTAAATAGGGTCTACCTTGAAATAAATGGCCATATCTTTGTCTAAAATTGCCCCATTTCAATTATAAAGGTGTTTTTAGAATTCACTCGATCTTTGGAACAAAACTGCATTAAAATAATTTGACTTCCGACTCATCTAAGAAAGATATTAAGGGATATTCTTGATTAACAGAAAATATATGGAAAGCATTAAATAGGGTCTACCTTGAAATAAATGGCCATATCTTCGTCAAAAATTGCCCCATTTCAATTATAAAGATGTTTTTAGAATTCACTCGATCTTTGAAACAAAACTGCATTAAAATAATTTGACTTCCGACTCATCTAAGAAAGATATTAAGGGATATTCTTCGATAAATAGAAAATATATGGAAAGCATTAAATAGGGTCTACCTTGAAATAAATGGCCATATCTTCGTCTAAAATTGCCCCATTTCAATTATAAAGGTGTTTTTAGAATTCGCTTGATCTTTGGAACAAAACTGCATTAAAATAATTTGACTTCCGACTTATCTAAGAAAGATATTAAGGGATATTCTTCGATAAATAGAAAATATATGGAAAGCATTAAATAGGGTCTACCTTGAAATAAATGGCCATATCTTCGTCAAAAATTGCCCCATTTCAATTATAAAGGAGTTTTTAGAATTCACTCGATCTTTGGAAGAAAACTGCATTAAAATAATTTGACTTCCGACTCATCTAAGAGAGATATTAAGGGATATTCTTCGATAAATAGAAAATATGTGGAAAGCATTAAATAGGGTCTACCTTGAAATAAATGGCCATATCTTCGTCTAAAATTGCCCCATTTCAATTATAAAGGTGTTTTTAGAATTCACTCGATCTTTGGAATAAAGCTGCATTAAAATAATTTGACTTCCGACTCATCTAAGAAAGATATTAAGGGATATTCTTCGATAAATAGAAAATATATGGAAAGCATTAAATAGGCTCTACCTTGAAATAAATGGCCATATCTTCGTCTAAAATTGCCCCATTTCAATTATAAAGATGTTTTTAGAATTCACTCGATCTTTGGAACAAAACTGCATTAAAATAATTTGACTTCCGACTCATCTAAGAAAGATATTAAGGGATATTCTTGATTAACAGAAAATATATGGAAAGCATTAAATAGGGTCTACCTTGAAATAAATGGCCATATCTTCGTCAAAAATTGCCCCATTTCAATTATAAAGGTGTTTTTAGAATTCACTCGATCTTTGGAACAAAACTGCATTAAAATAATTTGACTTCCGACTCATCTAAGAAAGATATTAAGGGATATTCTTTGATTAATAGAAAATATAAGGAAAGCATTAAATAGGGTCTACCTTGAAATAAATGGCCATATCTTCGTCTAAAATTGCCCCATTTCAATTATAAAGGTGTTTTTAAAATTCACTCGATCTTTGGAATAAAGCTGCATTAAAATAATTTGACTTCCGACTCATCTAAGAAAGATATTAAGGGATATTCTTCGATAAATAGAAAATATATGGAAAGCATTAAATAGGGTCTACCTTGAAATAAATGGCCATATCTTCGTCAAAAATTGCCCCATTTCAATTATAAAGATGTTTTTAGAATTCACTCAATCTTTGGAACAAAACTGCATTAAAATAATTTGACTTCCGACTCATCTAAGAAAGATATTAAGGGATATTCTTCGATAAATAGAAAATATATGGAAAGCATTAAATAGGGTCTACCTTGAAATAAATGGCCATATCTTCGTCAAAAATTGCCCCATTTTAATTATAAAGGTGTTTTTAGAATTCACTAGTTCTTTGGAACAAAACTGCATTAAAATAATTTGACTTCCGACTCATCTAAGAAGGATATTAAGGGATATTCTTGGTTAACAGAAAATATATGGAAAGCATTAAATAGGCTCTACCTTAAAATAAATGGCCATATCTTCGTCTAAAATTGCCCCATTTCAATTATAAAGATGTTTTTAGAATTCACTCGATCTTTGGAACAAAACTGCATTAAAATAATTTGACTTCCGACTCATCTAAGAAAGATATTAAGGGATATTCTTTGATTAATAGAAAATATAAGCCAAACATTAAATAGGGTCTACCTTGAAATAAATGGCCATATCTTCGTCTAAAATTGCCCCATTTCAATTATAAAGGTGTTTTTAGAATTCACTTAATCTTTGGAACAAAACTGCATTAAAATAATTTGACTTCCGACTCATCTAAGAAAGATATTAAGGGATATTCTTGGTTAACAGAAAATATATGGAAAGCATTAAATAGGGTCTACCTTGAAATAAATGGCCATATCTTCGTCAAAAATTGCCCCATTTCAATTATAAAGATGTTTTTAGAATTCACTCGATCTTTGGAACAAAACTGCATTAAAATAATTTGACGTCCGACTCATCTAAGAAAGATATTAAGGGATATTCTTCGATTAACAGAAAATATATGGAAAGCATTAAATAGGGTCTACCTTGAAATAAATGGCCATATCTTCGTCAAAAATTGCCCCATTTCAATTATAAAGATGTTTTTAGAATTCACTCGATCTTTGGAACAAAACTGCATTAAAATAATTTGACTTCCGACTCATCTAAGAAAGATATTAAGGGATATTCTTTGATTAATAGAAAATATAAGCAAAGCATTAAATAGGGTCTACCTTGAAATAAATGGCCATATCTTCGTCTAAAATTGCCCCATTTCAATTATAAAGGTGTTTTTAGAATTCACTCGACCTTTGGAACAAAACTGCATTAAAATAATTTGACTTCCGACTCATCTAAGAAAGATAATAAGGGATATTCTTCGATAAATAGAAAATATATGGAAAGCATTAAATAGGCTCTACCTTGAAATAAATGGCCATATCTTCGTCTAAAATTGCCCCATTTCAAATATAAAGATGTTTTTAGAATTCACTTGATCTTTGGAACAAAACTGCATTAAAATAATTTGACTTCCGACTCATCTAAGAAAGATATTAAGGGATATTCTTGATTAACAGAAAATATATGGAAAGCATTAAATAGGGTCTACCTTGAAATAAATGGCCATATCTTCGTCTAAAATTGCCCCATTTCAATTATAAAGGTGTTTTTAGAATTCACTCGATCTTTGAAATAAAACTGCATTAAAATAATTTGACTTCCGACTCATCTAAGAAAGATATTAAGGGATATTCTTGATAAATAGAAAATATATGGAAAGCATTAAATAGGGTCTACCTTGAAATAAATGGCCATATCTTCGTCTAAAATTGCCCCATTTCAATTATAAAGGTGTTTTTAGAATTCGCTTGATCTTTGGAACAAAACTGCATTAAAATAATTTGACTTCCGACTCATCTAAGAAAGATATTAAGGGATATTCTTCGATAAATAGAAAATATATGGAAAGCATTAAATAGGGTCTACCTTGAAATAAATGGCCATATCTTCGTCAAAAATTGCCCCATTTCAATTATAAAGGTGTTTTTAGAATTCACTTGATCTTTGGAAGAAAACTGCATTAAAATAATTTGACTTTCGAATCATCTAAGAAAGATATTAAGGGATATTCTTCGATAAATAGAAAATATGTGGAAAGCATTAAATAGGCTCTACCTTGAAATAAATTGCCATATCTTCGTCAAAAATTGCCCCATTTCAATTATAAAGATGTTTTTAGAATTCACTTGATCTTTGGAACAAAACTGCATTAAAATAATTTGACTTCCGACTCATCTAAGAAAGATATTAAGGGATATTCTTTGATTAATAGAAAATATAAGCCAAACATTAAATAGGGTCAACCTTGAAATAAATGGCCATATCTTTGTCTAAAATTGCCCCATTTCAATTATAAAGGTGTTTTTAGAATTCGCTCGACCTTTGAAACAAAACTGCGGTAAAATAATTTGACTTCCGACTCATCTAAGAAAGATATTAAGGGATATTCTTCGATTAACAGAAAATATATGGAAAGCATTAAATAGGGTCTACCTTGAAATAAATGGCCATATCTTCGTCAAAAATTGCCATATTTAAACTTTAATGATGTTTTTAGAATTCACTCGATCTTTGAAACAAAACTGCATTAAACTAATTTGACTTCCGACTCATCTAAGAAAGATATTAAGGGATATTCTTCGATAAATAGAAAATATATGGAAAGCATTAAATAGGGTCTACCTTGAAATAAATGGCCATATCTTCGTCTAAAATTGCCCCATTTCAATTATAAAGGTGTTTTTAGAATTCACTTGATCTTTGGAACAAAACTGCATTAAAATAATTTGACTTCCGACTCATCTAAGAAAGATATTAAGGGATATTCTTCGATAAATAGAAAATATATGGAAAGCATTAAATAGGGTCTACCTTGAAATAAATGGACATATCTTTGTCCAAAATTGCCCCATTTCAATTATAAAGGAGTTTTTAGAATTCAATCGATCTTTGGAACAAAACTGCATTAAAATAATTTGACTTCCGACTCATCTAAGAAAGATATTAAGGGATATTCTTCGATAAATAGAAAATATAAGGAAAGCATTAAATATGGTATACCTTGAAATAAATGGCCATATCTTCGTCAATAATTGCTCCATTTCAATTATAAAGTTGTTTTTAGAATTCACTCAATCTTTGGAACAAAACTGCATTAAAATAATTTGACTTTCGACTCATCTAAGAAAGATATTAAGGGATATTCTTCGATAAATAGAAAATATATGGAAAGCATTAAATAGGCTCTACCTTGAAATAAATGGCCATATCTTCGTCTAAAATTGCCCCATTTCAATTATAAAGATGTTTTTAGAATTCACTCGATCTTTGAAACAAAACTGCATTAAAATAATTTGACTTCCGACTCATCTAAGAAAGATATTAAGGGATATTCTTGATTAACAGAAAATATATGGAAAGCATTAAATAGGGTCTACCTTGAAATAAATGGCCATATCTTCGTCAAAAATTGCCCCATTTCAATTATAAAGGTGTTTTTAGAATTCACTCGATCTTTGGAACAAAACTGCATTAAAATAATTTGACGTCCGACTCATCTAAGAAAGATATTAAGGGATATTCTTTGATTAATAGAAAATATAAGCCAAACATTAAATAGGGTCAACCTTGAAATAAATGGCCATATCTTCGTCAAAAATTGCCCCATTTCAATTATAAAGGAGTTTTTAGAATTCAATCGATCTTTGGAATAAAGCTGCATTAAAATAATTTGACTTCCGACTCATCTAAGAAAGACATTAAGGGATATTCTTCGATAAATAGAAAATATATGGAAAGCATTAAATAGGGTCTACCTTGAAATAAATGGCCATATCTTCGTTAAAAATTGCCCCATTTCAATTATAAAGATGTTTTTAGAATTCACTCAATCTTTGGAACAAAACTGCGTTAAAATAATTTGACTTCCGACTCATCTAAGAAGGATATTAAGGGATATTCTTCGATAAATAGAAAATATATGGAAAGCATTAAATAGGGTCTACCTTGAAATAAATGGCCATATCTTCGTCAAAAATTGCCCCATTTTAATTATAAAGGTGTTTTTAGAATTCGCTAGTTCTTTGGAACAAAACTGCATTAAAATAATTTGACTTCCGACTCATCTAAGAAGGATATTAAGGGATATTCTTGGTTAACAGAAAATATATGGAAAGCATTAAATAGGCTCTACCTTGATATAAATGGCCATATCTTCGTCTAAAATTGCCCCATTTCAATTATAAAGATGTTTTTAGAATTCGCTCGATCTTTGGAACAAAACTGCATTAAAATAATTTGACTTCCGACTCATCTAAGAAAGATATTAAGGGATATTCTTGATTAACAGAAAATATATGGAAAGCATTAAATAGGGTCTACCTTGAAATAAATGGCCATATCTTCGTCAAAAATTGCCCCATTTCAATTATAAAGGAGTTTTTAGAATTCAATCGATCTTTGGAAGAAAACTGCATTAAAATAATTTGACTTCCGACTCATCTAAGAAAGATATTAAGGGATATTCTTCGATAAATAGAAAATATGTGGAAAGCATTAAATAGGGTCTACCTTGAAATAAATGGCCATATCTTCGTCTAAAATTGCCCCATTTCAATTATAAAGGTGTTTTTAAAATTCACTCGATCTTTGGAATAAAGCTGCATTAAAATAATTTGACTTCCGACTCATCTAAGAAAGATATTAAGGGATATTCTTCGATAAATAGAAAATATATGGAAAGCATTAAATAGGCTCTACCTTGAAATAAATGGCCATATCTTCGTCTAAAATTGCCCCATTTCAATTATAAAGATGTTTTTAGAATTCACTCGATCTTTGGAACAAAACTGCATTAAAATAATTTGACTTCCGACTCATCTAAGAAAGATATTAAGGGATATTCTTGATTAACAGAAAATATATGGAAAGCATTAAATAGGGTCTACCTTGAAATAAATGGCCATATCTTCGTCAAAAATTGCCCCATTTCAATTATAAAGGTGTTTTTAGAATTCACTCGATCTTTGGAACAAAACTGCATTAAAATAATTTGACGTCCGACTCATCTAAGAAAGATATTAAGGGATATTCTTTGATTAATAGAAAATATAAGCCAAACATTAAATAGGGTCAACCTTGAAATAAATGGCCATATCTTCGTCAAAAATTGCCCCATTTCAATTATAAAGGAGTTTTTAGAATTCAATCGATCTTTGGAATAAAGCTGCATTAAAATAATTTGACTTCCGACTCATCTAAGAGAGATATTAAGGGATATTCTTCGATAAATAGAAAATATGTGGAAAGCATTAAATAGGGTCTACCTTGAAATAAATGGCCATATCTTCGTTAAACATTGCCCCATTTCAATTATAAAGATGTTTTTAGAATTCACTCGATCTTTGGAACAAAACTGCGTTAAAATAATTTGACTTCCGACTCATCTAAGAAAGATATTAAGGGATATTCTTCGATAAATAGAAAATATATGGAAAGCATTAAATAGGGTCTACCTTGAAATAAATGGCCATATCTTCGTCAAAAATTGCCCCATTTCAATTATAAAGATGTTTTTAGAATTCGCTAGTTCTTTGGAACAAAACTGCATTAAAATAATTTGACTTCCGACTCATCTAAGAAGGATATTAAGGGATATTCTTGGTTAACAGAAAATATATGGAAAGCATTAAATAGGCTCTACCTTAAAATAAATGGCCATATCTTCGTCTAAAATTGCCCCATTTCAATTATAAAGATGTTTTTAGAATTCGCTCGATCTTTGGAACAAAACTGCATTAAAATAATTTGACTTCCGACTCATCTAAGAAAGATATTAAGGGATATTCTTGATTAACAGAAAATATATGGAAAGCATTAAATAGGGTCTACCTTGAAATAAATTGCCATATCTTCGTCAAAAACTGCCCCATTTCAATTATAAAGGTGTTTTTAGAATTCACTTGATCTTTGGAATAAAACTGCATTAAAATAATTTGACTTCCGACTCATCTAAGAAAGATATTAAGGGATATTCTTCGATAAATAGAAAATATATGGAAAGCATTAAATAGGGTCTACCTTGAAATAAATGGCCATATCTTTGTCTAAAATTGCCCCATTTTAAATATAAAAAAGTTTTTAGAATTCACTTGATCTTTGGAACAAAACTGCATTAAAATAATTTGACTTCCGACTCATCTAAGAAAGATATTAAGGGATATTCTTCGATAAATAGAAAATATATGGAAAGCATTAAATAGGGTCTACCTTGAAATAAATGGCCATATCTTCGTCAAAAATTGCCCCATTTCAATTATAAAGATGTTTTTAGAATTCACTCAATCTTTGGAACAAAACTGCATTAAAATAATTTGACTTCCGACTCATCTAAGAAAGATATTAAGGGATATTCTTGATTAACAGAAAATATATGGAAAGCATTAAATAGGGTCTACCTTGAAATAAATGGCCATATCTTCGTCAAAAGTTGCCCCATTTCAATTATAAAGGTGTTTTTAGAATTCACTCGATCTTTGAAACAAAACTGCATTAAACTAATTTGACTTCCGACTCATCTAAGAAAGATATTAAGGGATATTCTTCGATAAATAGAAAATATATGGAAAGCATTAAATAGGGTCTACCTTGAAATAAATGGCCATATCTTCGTCAAAAATTGCCCCATTTCAATTATAAAGATGTTTTTAGAATTCACTCAATCTTTGGAACAAAACTGCATTAAAATAATTTGACTTCCGACTCATCTAAGAAAGATATTAAGGGATATTCTTGATTAACAGAAAATATATGGAAAGCATTAAATAGGGTCTACCTTGAAATAAATGGCCATATCTTCGTCAAAAGTTGCCCCATTTCAATTATAAAGGTGTTTTTAGAATTCACTCGATCCTTGGAATAAAACTGCATTAAAATAATTTGACTTCCGACTCATCTAAGAAAGATATTAAGGGATATTCTTCGATAAATAGAAAATATATGGAAAGCATTAAATAGGGTCTACCTTGAAATAAATGGCCATATCTTCGTCTAAAATTGCCCCATTTCAATTATAAAGGTGTTTTTAGAATTCGCTTGATCTTTGGAACAAAACTGCATTAACATAATTTGACTTCCGACTCATCTAAGAAAGATATTAAGGGATATTCTTCGATAAATAGAAAATATATGGAAAGCATTAAATAGGCTCTACCTTGAAATAAATGGCCATATCTTCGTCAAAAATTGCCCCATTTCAATTATAAAGGAGTTTTTAGAATTCAATCGATCTTTGGAATAAAGCTGCATTAAAATAATTTGACTTCCGACTCATCTAAGAAAGATATTAAGGGATATTCTTCGATAAATAGAAAATATGTGGAAAGCATTAAATAGGCTCTACCTTGAAATAAATGGCCATATCTTCGTCAAAAATTGCCCCATTTCAATTATAAAGGTGTTTTTAGAATTCACTCAATCTTCGAAACAAAACTGCATTAAAATAATTTGACTTCCGACTCATCTAAGAAAGATATTAAGGGATATTCTTTGATTAATAGAAAATATAAGCCAAACATTAAATAGGGTCAACCTTGAAATAAATGGCCATATCTTTGTCTAAAATTGCCTCATTTCAATTATAAAGATGTTTTTAGAATTCACTTAATCTTTGGAACAAAACTGCGTTAAAATAATTTGACTTCCAACTCATCTAAGAAAGATATTAAGGGATATTCTTGATTAACAGAAAATATATGGAAAGCATTAAACAGGGTCTACCTTGAAATAAATAGCCATATCTTCGTCAAAAATTGCCCCATTTCAATTATAAAGGTGTTTTTAGAATTAACTTAATCTTTGGAACATAACTGCATTAAAATAATTTGACTTCCGACTCATCTAAGAAAGATATTAAGGGATATTCTTCGATAAATAGAAAATATATGGAAAGCATTAAATAGGGTCTACCTTGAAATAAATGGCCATATCTTCGTCAAAAATTGCCCACTTTCAATTATAAAGATGTTTTTAGAATTCACTCGATCTTTGGAATAAAACTGCATTAAAATAATTTGACTTCCGACTCATCTAAGAAAGATATTAAGGGATATTCTTGATTAACAGAAAATATATGGAAAGCATTAAATAGGGTCTACCTTGAAATAAATGGCCATATCTTCGTCAAAAGTTGCCCCATTTCAATTATAAAGGTGTTTTTAGAATTCACTTGATCTTTGGAATAAAACTGCATTAACATAATTTGACTTCCGACCTATCTAAGAAAGATATTAAGGGATATTCTTCGATAAATAGAAAATATATGGAAAGCATTAAATAGGGTCTACCTTGAAATAAATGGTCATATCTTCGTCAAAAATTGCCCCATTTCAATTATAAAGGAGTTTTTAGAATTCAATCGATCTTTGGAATAAAGCTACATTAAAATAATTTGACTTCCGACTCATCTAAGAAAGATATTAAGGGATATTCTTCGATAAATAGAAAATATGTGGAAAGCATTAAATAGGCTCTACCTTGAAATAAATGGCCATATCTTCGTCAAAAATTGCCCCATTTCAATTATAAAGGTGTTTTTAGAATTCACTCAATCTTCGAAACAAAACTGCATTAAAATAATGTGACTTCCGGCTCATCTAAGAAAGATATTAAGGGATATTCTTTGATTAATAGAAAATATAAGCCAAACATTAAATAGGGTCAACCTTGAAATAAATGGCCATATATTTGTCTAAAATTGCCTCATTTCAATTATAAAGATGTTTTTAGAATTCACTCAATCTTTGGAACAAAACTGCGTTAAAATAATTTGACTTCCGACTCATCTAAGAAAGATATTAAGGGATATTCTTCGATAAATAGAAAATATATGGAAAGCATTAAATAGGGTCTACCTTGAAATAAATGGCCATATCTTCGTCTAAAATTGCCCCATTTCAAGTATAAAGGTGTTTTTAGAATTCACTCGATCTTTGGAATAAAGCTGCATTAAAATAATTTGACTTCAGACTCATCTAAGAAAGATATTAAGGGATATTCCTCGATAAATAGAAAATATGTGGAAAGCATTAAATAGGCTCTACCTTGAAATAAATGGCCATATCTTCGTCTAAAATTGCCCACTTTCAATTATAAAGATGTTTTTAGAATTCACTTGATCTTTGAACAAAACTGCATTAAAATAATTTGACTTCCGACTCATCTAAGAAAGATATTAAGGGATATTCTTGATTAACAGAAAATATATGGAAAGCATTAAATAGGGTCTACCTTGAAATAAATGGCCATATCTTCGTCAAAAGTTGCCCCATTTCAATTATAAAGGTGTTTTTAGAATTCACTAGATCTTTGGAACAAAACTGCATTAAAATAATTTGACTTCCGACTCATCTAAGAAAGATATTAAGGGATATTCTTCGATAAATAGAAAATATGTGGAAAGCATTAAATAGGCTCTACCTTGAAATAAATGGCCATATCTTCGTCAAAAATTGCCCCATTTCAATTATAAAGGTGTTTTTAGAATTCACTCAATCTTCGAAACAAAACTGCATTAAAATAATTTGACTTCCGACTCATCTAAGAAAGATATTAAGGGATATTCTTTGATTAATAGAAAATATAAGCCAAACATTAAATAGGGTCAACCTTGAAATAAATGGCTATATCTTTGTCTAAAATTGCCTCATTTCAATTATAAAGATGTTTTTAGAATTCACTCAATCTTTGGAACAAAACTGCGTTAAAATAATTTGACTTCCGACTCATCTAAGAAAGATATTAAGGGATATTCTTGGTTAACAGAAAATATATGGAAAGCATTAAATAGGGTCTACCTTGAAATAAATGGCCATATCTTCGTCAAAAATTGCCCCATTTCAATTATAAAGGTGTTTTTAGAATTCACTCGATCTTTGGAACAAAACTGCATTAAAATAATTTGACTTTCGACTCATCTAAGAAAGATATTAAGGGATATTCTTGATTAACAGAAAATATATGGAAAGCATTAAATAGGGTCTACCTTGAAATAAATGGCCATATCTTCGTCAAAAATTGCCCCATTTCAATTATAAAGATGTTTTTAGAATTCACTCGATCTTTGAAACAAAACTGCATTAAAATAATTTGACTTCCGACTCATCTAAGAAAGATATTAAGGGATATTCTTTGATTAATAGAAAATATAAGCCAAACATTAAATAGGGTCAACCTTGAAATAAATGGCCATATCTTTGTCTAAAATTGCCCCATTTCAATTATAAAGGCGTTTTTAGAATTTGCTCGACCTTTGAAACAAAACTGCATTAAAATAATTTGACTTCCGACTCATCTAAGAAAGATAATAAGGGATATTCTTCGATAAATAGAAAATATATGGAAAGCATTAAATAGGCTCTACCTTGAAATAAATGGCCATATCTTCGTCTAAAATTGCCCCATTTCAAATATAAAGATGTTTTTAGAATTCACTCGATCTTTGGAACAAAACTGCATTAAAATAATTTGACTTTCGACTCATCTAAGAAAGATATTAAGGGATATTCTTGATTAACAGAAAATATATGGAAAGCATTAAATAGGGTCTACCTTGAAATAAATGGCCATATCTTCGTCAAAAATTGCCCCATTTCAATTATAAAGATGTTTTTAGAATTCACTCGATCTTTGGAACAAAACTGCATTAAAATAATTTGACTTCCGACTCATCTAAGAAAGATATTAAGGGATATTCTTTGATTAATAGAAAATATAAGCCAAACATTAAATAGGGTCAACCTTGAAATAAATGGCCATATCTTTGTCTAAAATTGCCCCATTTCAATTATAAAAGTGTTTTTAGAATTCGCTCGACCTTTGAAACAAAACTGCATTAAAATAATTTGACTTCCGACTCATCTAAGAAAGATATTAAGGGATATTCTTGATTAACAGAAAATATATGGAAAGCATTAAATAGGGTCTACCTTGAAATAAATGGCCATATCTTCGTCTAAAATTGCCCCATTTCAATTATAAAGGTGTTTTTAGAATTCGCTTGATCTTTGGAACAAAACTGCATTAAAATAATTTGACTTCCGACTTATCTAAGAAAGATATTAAGGGATATTCTTCGATAAATAGAAAATATATGGAAAGCATTAAATAGGGTCTACCTTGAAATAAATGGCCATATCTTCGTCAAAAATTGCCCCATTTCAATTATAAAGGAGTTTTAAGAATTCAATCGATCTTTGGAAGAAAGCTGCATTAAAATAATTTGACTTCCGACTCATCTAAGAAAGATATTAAGGGATATTCTTCGATAAATAGAAAATATGTGGAAAGCATTAAATAGGCTCTACCTTGAAATAAATGGCCATATCTTCGTCAAAAATTGCCCCATTTCAATTATAAAGGTGTTTTTAGAATTCACTCAATCTTCGAAACAAAACTGCATTAAAATAATTTGACTTCCGACTCATCTAAGAAAGATATTAAGAGATATTCTTGATTAACAGAAAATATAAGCCAAACATTAAATAGGGTCAACCTTGAAATAAATGGCCATATCTTTGTCTAAAATTGCCTCATTTCAATTATAAAGGTGTTTTTAGAATTCACTCGATCTTTGCAACAAAACTGCATTAAAATAATTTGACTTCCGACTCATCTAAGAAAGATATTAAGGGATATTCTTGATTAACAGAAAATATATGGAAAGCATTAAATAGGGTCTACCTTGAAATAAATGGCCATATCTTCGTCAAAAGTTGCCCCATTTCAATTATAAAGGTGTTTTTAGAATTCACTTGATCTTTGAAATAAAACTGCATTAAAATAAATTGACTTCCGACTCATCTAAGAAAGATATTAAGGGATATTCTTCGATAAATAGAAAACATATGGAAAGCATTAAATAGGGTCTACCTTGAAATAAATGGCCATATCTTCGTCAAAAATTGCCCCATTTCAATTATAAAGGAGTTTTTAGAATTCAATCGATCTTTGGAATAAAGCTGCATTAAAATAATTTGACTTCCGACTCATCTAAGAAAGATATTAAGGGATATTCTTCGATAAATAGAAAATATGTGGAAAGCATTAAATAGGCTCTACCTTGAAATAAATGGCCATATCTTCGTCAAAAATTGCCCCATTTCAATTATAAAGGTGTTTTTAGAATTCACTCAATCTTTGACACAAAACTGCATTAAAATAATGTGACTTCCGGCTCATCTAAGAAAGATATTAAGGGATATTCTTTGATTAATAGAAAATATAAGCCAAACATTAAATAGGGTCAACCTTGAAATAAATGGCCATATCTTTGTCTAAAATTGCCTCATTTCAATTATAAAGATGTTTTTAGAATTCACTCAATCTTTGGAACAAAACTGCGTTAAAATAATTTGACTTCCGACTCATCTAAGAAAGATATTAAGGGATATTCTTCGATAAATAGAAAATATATGGAAAGCATTAAATAGGGTCTACCTTGAAATAAATGGCCATATCTTCGTCTAAAATTGCCCCATTTCAAGTATAAAGGTGTTTTTAGAATTCACTCGATCTTTGGAATAAAGCTGCATTAAAATAATTTGACTTCAGACTCATCTAAGAAAGATATTAAGGGATATTCCTCGATAAATAGAAAATATGTGGAAAGCATTAAATAGGCTCTACCTTGAAATAAATGGCCATATCTTCGTCTAAAATTGCCCACTTTCAATTATAAAGATGTTTTTAGAATTCACTCGATCTTTGGAACAAAACTGCATTAAAATAATTTGACTTCCGACTCATCTAAGAAAGATATTAAGGGATATTCTTGATTAACAGAAAATATATGGAAAGCATTAAATAGGGTCTACCTTGAAATAAATGGCCATATCTTCGTCAAAAGTTGCCCCATTTCAATTATAAAGGTGTTTTTAGAATTCACTCGATCTTTGGAATAAAACTGCATTAAAATAATTTGACTTCCGAATCATCTAAGAAAGATATTAAGGGATATTCTTCGATAAATAGAAAATATGTGGAAAGCATTAAATAGGCTCTACCTTGAAATAAATGGCCATATCTTCGTCTAAAATTGCCCCATATCAATTATAAAGGTGTTTTTAGAATTCACTCAATCTTCGAAACAAAACTGCATTAAAATAATTTGACTTCCGACTCATCTAAGAAAGATATTAAGGGATATTCTTTGATTAATAGAAAATATAAGCCAAACATTAAATAGGGTCAACCTTGAAATAAATGGCCATATCTTTGTCTGAAATTGCCTCATTTCAATTATAAAGATGTTTTTAGAATTCACTCAATCTTTGGAACAAAACTGCGTTAAAATAATCTGACTTCCGACTCATCTAAGAAAGATATTAAGGGATATTCTTGGTTAACAGAAAATATATGGAAAGCATTAAATAGGGTCTACCTTGAAATAAATGGCCATATCTTCGTCAAAAATTGCCCCATTTCAATTATAAAGATGTTTTTAGAATTCACTCGATCTTTGGAACAAAACTGCATTAAAATAATTTGACGTCCGACTCATCTAAGAAAGATATTAAGGGATATTCTTGATTAACAGAAAATATATGGAAAGCATTAAATAGGGTCTACCTTGAAATAAATGGCCATATCTTCGTCAAAAATTGCCCCATTTCAATTATAAAGATGTTTTTAGAATTCACTCGATCTTTGAAACAAAACTGCATTAAAATAATTTGACTTCCGACTCATCTAAGAAAGATATTAAGGGATATTCTTTGATTAATAGAAAATATAAGCCAAACATTAAATAGGGTCAACCTTGAAATAAATGGCCATATCTTTGTCTAAAATTGCCCCATTTCAATTATAAAGGCGTTTTTAGAATTTGCTCGACCTTTGAAACAAAACTGCATTAAAATAATTTGACTTCCGACTCATCTAAGAAAGATAATAAGGGATATTCTTCGATAAATAGAAAATATATGGAAAGCATTAAATAGGCTCTACCTTGAAATAAATGGCCATATCTTCGTCTAAAATTGCCCCATTTCAAATATAAAGATGTTTTTAGAATTCACTCGATCTTTGGAACAAAACTGCATTAAAATAATTTGACTTTCGACTCATCTAAGAAAGATATTAAGGGATATTCTTGATTAACAGAAAATATATGGAAAGCATTAAATAGGGTCTACCTTGAAATAAATGGCCATATCTTCGTCAAAAATTGCCCCATTTCAATTATAAAGATGTTTTTAGAATTCACTCGATCTTTGGAACAAAACTGCATTAAAATACTTTGACTTCCGACTCATCTAAGAAAGATATTAAGGGATATTCTTTGATTAATAGAAAATATAAGCCAAACATTAAATAGGGTCAACCTTGAAATAAATGGCCATATCTTTGTCTAAAATTGCCCCATTTCAATTATAAAGGTGTTTTTAGAATTCACTTGATCTTTGAAACAAAACTGCATTAAAATAATTTGACTTCCGACTCATCTAAGAAAGATATTAAGGGATATTCTTGATTAACAGAAAATATATGGAAAGCATTAAATAGGGTCTACCTTGAAATAAATGGCCATATCTTCGTCAAAAATTGCCCCATTTCAATTATAAAGGTGTTTTCAGAATTTGCTCGATCTTTGGAACAAAACTGCATTAAAATAATTTGACTTCCGACTTATCTAAGAAAGATATTAAGGGATATTCTTCGATAAATAGAAAATATATGGAAAGCATTAAATAGGGTCTACCTTGAAATAAATGGCCATATCTTCGTCAAAAATTGCCCCATTTCAATTATAAAGGAGTTTTAAGAATTCAATCGATCTTTGGAAGAAAGCTGCATTAAAATAATTTGACTTCCGACTCATCTAAGAAAGATATTAAGGGATATTCTTCGATAAATAGAAAATATGTGGAAAGCATTAAATAGGGTCTACCTTGAAATAAATGGCCATATCTTCGTCTAAAATTGCCCCATTTCAATTATAAAGGTGTTTTTAGAATTCACTCAATCTTCGAAACAAAACTGCATTAAAATAATTTGACTTCCGACTCATCTAAGAAAGATATTAAGGGATATTCTTTGATTAATAGAAAATATAAGCCAAACATTAAATAGGGTCAACCTTGAAATAAATGGCCATATCTTTGTCTGAAATTGCCTCATTTCAACTATAAAGATGTTTTTAGAATTCACTCAATCTTTGGAACAAAACTGCGTTAAAATAATTTGACTTCCGACTCATCTAAGAAAGATATTAAGGGATATTCTTGGTTAACAGAAAATATATGGAAAGCATTAAACAGGGTTTACCTTGAAATAAATGGCCATATCTTCGTCAAAAATTGCCCCATTTCAATTATAAAGATGTTTTTAGAATTCACTCGATCTTTGGAACAAAACTGCATTAAAATAATTTGACGTCCGACTCATCTAAGAAAGATATTAAGGGATATTCTTGATTAACAGAAAATATATGGAAAGCATTAAATAGGGTCTACCTTGAAATAAATGGCCATATCTTCGTCAAAAATTGCCCCATTTCAATTATAAAGGTGTTTTTAGAATTCACTCGATCTTTGGAACAAAACTGCATTAAAATAATTTGACTTCCGACTCATCTAAGAAAGATATTAAGGGATATTCTTTGATTAATAGAAAATATAAGCCAAACATTAAATAGGGTCAACCTTGAAATAAATGGCCATATCTTTGTCTAAAATTGCCCCATTTCAATTATAAAGGTGTTTTTAGAATTCGCTCGACCTTTGAAACAAAACTGCATTAAAATAATTTGACTTCCGACTCATCTAAGAAAGATAATAAGGGATATTCTTCGATAAATAGAAAATATATGGAAAGCATTAAATAGGCTCTACCTTGAAATAAATGGCCATATCTTCGTCTAAAATTGCCCCATTTCAAATATAAAGATGTTTTTAGAATTCACTTGATCTTTGGAACAAAACTGCATTACAATAATTTGACTTCCGACTCATCTAAGAAAGATATTAAGGGATATTCTTGATTAACAGAAAATATATGGAAAGCATTAAATAGGGTCTACCTTGAAATAAATGGCCATATCTTCGTCAAAAATTGCCCCATTTCAATTATAAAGGTGTTTTTAGAATTCACTCGATCCTTGAAATAAAACTGCATTAAACTAATTTGACTTCCGACTCATCTAAGAAAGATATTAAGGGATATTCTTCGATAAATAGAAAATATATGGAAAGCATTAAATAGGGTCTACCTTGAAATAAATGGCCATATTTCGTCTAAAATTGCCCCATTTCAGTTATAAAGGTGTTTTTAGAATTCGCTTGATCTTTGGAACAAAACTGCATTAACATAATTTGACTTCCGACTCATCTAAGAAAGATATTAAGGGATATTCTTCGATAAATAGAAAATATATGGAAAGCATTAAATAGGGTCTACCTTGAAATAAATGGCCATATCTTCGTCAAAAATTGCCCCATTTCAATTATAAAAGGAGTTTTTAGAATTCAATCGATCTTTGGAATAAAGCTGCATTAAAATAATTTGACTTCCGACTCATCTAAGAAAGATATTAAGGGATATTCTTCGATAAATAGAAAATATGTGGAAAGCATTAAATAGGCTCTACCTTGAAATAAATGGCCATATCTTCGTCAAAAATTGCCCCATTTCAATTATAAAGGCGTTTTTAGAATTCACTCAATCTTCGAAACAAAACTGCATTAAAATAATGTGACTTCCGGCTCATCTAAGAAAGATATTAAGGGATATTCTTGATTAACAGAAAATATAAGGCAAATATTAAATAGGGTCAACCTTGAAATAAATGGCCATATCTTTGTCTAAAATTGCCTCATTTCAATTATAAAGATGTTTTTAGAATTCACTCAATCTTTGGAACAAAACCGCATTAAAATAATTTGATTTCCTGCTCATCTAAGAAAGATATTAAGGGATATTCTTGATTAACAGAAAATATATGGAAAGCATTAAATAGGGTCTACCTTGAAATAAATGGCCATATCTTCGTCAAAAATTGCACCCTTTCAATTATAAAGGTGTTTTTAGAATTAACTTGATCTTTGAAACAAAACTGCATTAAAATAATTTGACTTCCGACTCATCTGAGAAAGATATTAAGGGATATTCTTTGATTAATAGAAAATATATGGAAAGCATTAAATAGGCTCTACCTTGAAATAAATGGCCATATCTTCGTCTAAAATTGCCCCATTTCAATTATAAAGATGTTTTTAGAATTCACTCAATCTTTGGAACAAAACTGCATTAAAATAATTTGACTTCCGACTCATCTAAGAAAGATATTAAGGGATATTCTTGATTAACAGAAAATATATGGAAAGCATTAAATAGGGTCTACCTTGAAATAAATGGCCATATCTTCGTCAAAAATTGCCCCATTTCAATTATAAAGATGTTTTTAGAATTCACTTGATCTTTGGAACAAAACTGCATTAAAATAATTTGACTTCCGACTCATCTAAGAAAGATATTAAGGGATATTCTTTGATTAATAGAAAATATAAGCCAAACATTAAATAGGGTCAACCTTGAAATAAATGGCCATATCTTTGTCTAAAATTGCCCCATTTCAATTATAAAGGTGTTTTTAGAATTCGCTCGACCTTTGAAACAAAACTGCATTAAAATAATTTGACTTCCGACTCATCTAAGAAAGATATTAAGGGATATTCTTGATTAACAGAAAATATATGGAAAGCATTAAATAGGGTCTACCTTGAAATAAATGGCCATATCTTCGTCAAAAATTGCCCAATTTCAATTATAAAGATGTTTTTAGAATTCACTCGATCTTTGAAACAAAACTGCATTAAACTAATTTGACTTCCGACTCATCTAAGAAAGATATTAAGGGATATTCTTCGATAAATAGAAAATATATGGAAAGCATTAAATAGGGTCTACCTTGAAATAAATGGCCATATCTTCGTCTAAAATTGCCCCATTTCAATTATAAAGGTGTTTTTAGAATTCGCTTGATCTTTGGAACAAAACTGCATTAAAATAATTTGACTTCCGACTTATCTAAGAAAGATATTAAGGGATATTCTTCGATAAATAGAAAATATATGGAAAGCATTAAATAGGGTCTACCTTGAAATAAATGGCCATATCTTCGTCAAAAATTGCCCCATTTCAATTATAAAGGAGTTTTTAGAATTCAATCGATCTTTGGAAGAAAGCTGCATTAAAATAATTTGACTTCCGACTCATCTAAGAAAGATATTAAGGGATATTCTTGATTAACAGAAAATATAAGCCAAACATTAAATAGGGTCTACCTTGAAATAAATGGCCATATCTTTGTCTAAAATTGCCCCATTTCAATTATAAAGGTGTTTTTAGAATTCACTCGATCTTTGGAATAAAACTGCATTAAAATAATTTGACTTCCGACTTATCTAAGAAAGATATTAAGGGATATTCTTCGATAAATAGAAAATATATGGAAAGCATTAAATAGGCTCTACCTTGAAATAAATGGCCATATCTTCGTCAAAAATTGCCCCATTTCAATTATAAAGATGTTTTTAGAATTCACTCGATCTTTGAAACAAAACTGCATTAAACTAATTTGACTTCCGACTCATCTAAGAAAGATATTAAGGGATATTCTTGATTAACAGAAAATATATGGAAAGCATTAAATAGGGTCTACCTTGAAATAAATGGCCATATCTTCGTCAAAAATTGCCCCATTTCAATTATAAAGGTGTTTTTAGAATTCACTCGATCTTTGGAACAAAACTGCATTAAAATAATTTGACGTCCGACTCATCTAAGAAAGATATTAAGGGATATTCTTTGATTAATAGAAAATATAAGCCAAACATTAAATAGGGTCAACCTTGAAATAAATGGCCATATCTTCGTCAAAAATTGCCCCATTTCAATTATAAAGAAGTTTTTAGAATTCAATCGATCTTTGGAATAAAGCTGCATTAAAATAATTTGACTTCCGACTCATCTAAGAAAGACATTAAGGGATATTCTTCGATAAATAGAAAATATATGGAAAGCATTAAATAGGGTCTACCTTGAAATAAATGGCCATATCTTCGTTAAAAATTGCCCCATTTCAATTATAAAGATGTTTTTAGAATTCACTCAATCTTTGGAACAAAACTGCGTTAAAATAATTTGACTTCCGACTCATCTAAGAAGGATATTAAGGGATATTCTTCGATAAATAGAAAATATATGGAAAGCATTAAATAGGGTCTACCTTGAAATAAATGGCCATATCTTCGTCAAAAATTGCCCCATTTTAATTATAAAGGTGTTTTTAGAATTCGCTAGTTCTTTGGAACAAAACTGCATTAAAATAATTTGACTTCCGACTCATCTAAGAAGGATATTAAGGGATATTCTTGGTTAACAGAAAATATATGGAAAGCATTAAATAGGCTCTACCTTGATATAAATGGCCATATCTTCGTCTAAAATTGCCCCATTTCAATTATAAAGATGTTTTTAGAATTCGCTCGATCTTTGGAACAAAACTGCATTAAAATAATTTGACTTCCGACTCATCTAAGAAAGATATTAAGGGATATTCTTGATTAACAGAAAATATATGGAAAGCATTAAATAGGGTCTACCTTGAAATAAATGGCCATATCTTCGTCAAAAATTGCCCCATTTCAATTATAAAGGAGTTTTTAGAATTCAATCGATCTTTGGAAGAAAGCTGCATTAAAATAATTTGACTTCCGACTCATCTAAGAGAGATATTAAGGGATATTCTTCGATAAATAGAAAATATGTGGAAAGCATTAAATAGGGTCTACCTTGAAATAAATGGCCATATCTTCGTCTAAAATTGCCCCATTTCAATTATAAAGGTGTTTTT
Source organism: Drosophila grimshawi (assembly GCF_018153295.1). Classification (NCBI taxonomy): domain Eukaryota; kingdom Metazoa; phylum Arthropoda; class Insecta; order Diptera; family Drosophilidae; genus Drosophila; species Drosophila grimshawi. Next base: position 50,722 of record NW_025062961.1, read on the forward strand.
AGAATTCACTCGATCTTTGGAATAAAGCTGCATTAAAATAATTTGACTTCCGACTCATCTAAGAAAGATATTAAGGGATATTCTTCGATAAATAGAAAATATATGGAAAGCATTAAATAGGCTCTACCTTGAAATAAATGGCCATATCTTCGTCTAAAATTGCCCCATTTCAATTATAAAGATGTTTTTAGAATTCACTCGATCTTTGGAACAAAACTGCATTAAAATAATTTGACTTCCGACTCATCTAAGAAAGATATTAAGGGATATTCTTGATTAACAGAAAATATATGGAAAGCATTAAATAGGGTCTACCTTGAAATAAATGGCCATATCTTCGTCAAAAATTGTCCAATTTCAATTATAAAGGTGTTTTTAGAATTCACTCAATCTTCGAAACAAAACTGCATTAAAATAATTTGACTTCCGACTCATCTAAGAAAGATATTAAGGGATATTCTTTGATTAATAGAAAATATAAGCCAAACATTAAATAGGGTCAACCTTGAAATAAATGGCTATATCTTTGTCAAAAATTGCCCCATTTCAATTATAAAGGAGTTTTTAGAATTCAATCGATCTTTGGAATAAAGCTGCATTAAAATAATTTGACTTCCGACTCATCTAAGAAAGACATTAAGGGATATTCTTCGATAAATAGAAAATATATGGAAAGCATTAAATAGGGTCTACCTTGAAATAAATGGCCATATCTTCGTTAAACATTGCCCCATTTCAATTATAAAGATGTTTTTAGAATTCACTCAATCTTTGGAACAAAACTGCGTTAAAATAATTTGACTTCCGACTCATCTAAGAAAGATATTAAGGGATATTCTTCGATAAATAGAAAATATATGGAAAGCATTAAACAGGGTCTACCTTGAAATAAATAGCCATATCTTCGTCAAAAATTGCCCCATTTCAATTATAAAGGTGTTTTTAGAATTCGCTAGTTCTTTGGAACAAAACTGCATTAAAATAATTTGACTTCCGACTCATCTAAGAAAGATATTAAGATATATTCTTGGTTAACAGAAAATATATGGAAAGCATTAAATAGGCTCTACCTTGAAATACATGGGCCATATCTTCGTCTAAAATTGCCCCATTTCAATTATAAAGATGTTTTTAGAATTCGCTCGATCTTTGGAACAAAACTGCATTAAAATAATTTGACTTCCGACTCATCTAAGAAAGATATTAAGGGATATTCTTGATTAACAGAAAATATATGGAAAGCATTAAATAGGGTCTACCTTGAAATAAATTGCCATATCTTCGTCAAAAATTGCCATATTTCAATTATAAAGGAGTTTTTAGAATTCACTTGATCTTTGAAATAAAACTGCATTAAAATAATTTGACTTCCGACTCATCTAAGAAAGATATTAAGGGATATTCTTCGATAAATAGAAAATATATGGAAAGCATTAAATAGGGTCTACCTTGAAATAAATGGCCATATCTTCGTCAAACATTGCCCCATTTTAATTATAAAAAAGTTTTTAAAATTCAATCGATCTTTGGAATAAAGCTGCATTAAAATAATTTGACTTCCGACTCATCTAAGAAAGATATTAAGGGATATTCTTCGATAAATAGAAAATATATGGAAAGCATTAAATAGGGTCTACCTTGAAATAAATGGCCATATCTTCGTCAAAAATTGCCCCATTTCAATTATAAAGATGTTTTTAGAATTCACTCGATCTTTGGAACAAAACTGCATTAAAATAATTTGACTTCCGACTCATCTAAGAAAGATATTAAGGGATATTCTTGATTAACAGAAAATATATGGAAAGCATTAAATAGGGTCTACCTTGAAATAAATGGCCATATCTTCGTCAAAAGTTGCCCCATTTCAATTATAAAGGCGTTTTTAGAATTCACTCGATCCTTGAAATAAAACTGCATTAAACTAATTTGACTTCCGACTCATCTAAGAAAGATATTAAGGGATATTCTTCGATAAATAGAAAATATATGGAAAGCATTAAATAGGCTCTACCTTGAAATAAATGGCCATATCTTCGTCTAAAATTGCCCCATTTCAATTATAAAGATGTTTTTAGAATTCACTCAATCTTTGGAACAAAACTGCATTAAAATAATTTGACTTCCGACTCATCTAAGAAAGATATTAAGGGATATTCTTGATTAACAGAAAATATATGGAAAGCATTAAATAGGGTCTACCTTGAAATAAATGGCCATATCTTCGTCAAAAGTTGCCCCATTTCAATTATAAGGGTGTTTTTAGAATTCACTCGATCCTTGAAATAAAACTGCATTAAACTAATTTGACTTCCGACTCATCTAAGAAAGATATTAAGGGATATTCTTCGATAAATAGAAAATATATGGAAAGCATTAAATAGGGTCTACCTTGAAATAAATGGCCATATTTCGTCTAAAATTGCCCCATTTCAATTATAAAGGTGTTTTTAGAATTCGCTTGATCTTTGGAACAAAACTGCATTAACATAATTTGACTTCCGACTCATCTAAGAAAGATATTAAGGGATATTCTTCGATAAATAGAAAATATATGGAAAGCATTAAATAGGGTCTACCTTGAAATAAATGGCCATATCTTCGTCAAAAATTGCCCCATTTCAATTATAAAGGAGTTTTTAGAATTCAATCGATCTTTGGAATAAAGCTGCATTAAAATAATTTGACTTCCGACTCATCTAAGAAAGATATTAAGGGATATTCTTCGATAAATAGAAAATATGTGGAAAGCATTAAATAGGCTCTACCTTGAAATAAATTGCCATATCTTCGTCAAAAATTGCCCCATTTCAATTATAAAGGTGTTTTTAGAATTCACTCAATCTTCGAAACAAAACTGCATTAAAATAATGTGACTTCCGGCTCATCTAAGAAAGATATTAAGGGATATTCTTTGATTAATAGAAAATATAAGCCAAACATTAAATAGGGTCAACCTTGAAATAAATGGCCATATCTTTGTCTAAAATTGCCTCATTTCAATTATAAAGATGTTTTTAGAATTCACTTAATCTTTGGAACAAAACTGCGTTAAAATAATTTGACTTCCAACTCATCTAAGAAAGATATTAAGGGATATTCTTGATTAACAGAAAATATATGGAAAGCATTAAACAGGGTCTACCTTGAAATAAATAGCCATATCTTCGTCAAAAATTGCCCCATTTCAATTATAAAGGTGTTTTTAGAATTAACTTAATCTTTGGAACATAACTGCATTAAAATAATTTGACTTCCGACTCATCTAAGAAAGATATTAAGGGATATTCTTCGATAAATAGAAAATATATGGAAAGCATTAAATAGGGTCTACCTTGAAATAAATGGCCATATCTTCGTCAAAAATTGCCCACTTTCAATTATAAAGATGTTTTTAGAATTCACTCGATCTTTGGAATAAAACTGCATTAAAATAATTTGACTTCCGACTCATCTAAGAAAGATATTAAGGGATATTCTTGATTAACAGAAAATATATGGAAAGCATTAAATAGGGTCTACCTTGAAATAAATGGCCATATCTTCGTCAAAAGTTGCCCCATTTCAATTATAAAGGTGTTTTTAGAATTCACTTGATCTTTGGAATAAAACTGCATTAACATAATTTGACTTCCGACCTATCTAAGAAAGATATTAAGGGATATTCTTCGATAAATAGAAAATATATGGAAAGCATTAAATAGGGTCTACCTTGAAATAAATGGCCATATCTTCGTCAAAAATTGCCCCATTTCAATTATAAAGGAGTTTTTAGAATTCAATCGATCTTTGGAATAAAGCTGCATTAAAATAATTTGACTTCCGACTCATCTAAGAAAGATATTAAGGGATATTCTTCGATAAATAGAAAATATGTGGAAAGCATTAAATAGGCTCTACCTTGAAATAAATGGCCATATCTTCGTCAAAAATTGCCCCATTTCAATTATAAAGGTGTTTTTAGAATTCACTCAATCTTCGAAACAAAACTGCATTAAAATAATGTGACTTCCGGCTCATCTAAGAAAGATATTAAGGGATATTCTTTGATTAATAGAAAATATAAGCCAAACATTAAATAGGGTCAACCTTGAAATAAATGGCCATATCTTTGTCTAAAATTGCCT
>NW_025062962.1:0-4865 GCF_018153295.1 Drosophila grimshawi
AAATCATTTTAATGCAGTTTTGTTCCAAAGATCGAGCGAATTCTAAAAACACCTTTATAATTGAAATGGGGCAATTTTTGACGAAGATATGGCCATTTATTTCAAGGTTGACCCTATTTAATGTTTGGCTTATATTTTCTATTTAATCGAAGAATATCCCTTAATATCTTTCTTAGATGAGTCGAAAGTCGAATTATTTTAAAGCAGTTTTGTTTCAAAGATCGAGTGAATTCTAAAAACACCTTTATAATTGAAATGGGGCAATTTTTGACGAAGATATGGCCATTTATTTCAAGGTAGACCCTATTTAATGCTTTCCATATATTTTCTATTTATCGAAGAATATCCCTTAATATTAGATGAGTCGGAAGTCAAATTATTTTAATGCAGTTTTGTTCCAAAGATTGAGTGAATTCTAAAAACACCTTTATAATTGAAATGGGGCAATTTTTGACGAAGATATGGCCATTTATTTCAAGGTAGACCCTATTTAATACTTTCCATATATTTTCTATTTATCGAAGAATATCCCTTAATACCTTTCTTAGATGAGTCGGAAGTCAAATTATTTTAATGCAGTTTTGTTCCAAAGATCGAGTGAATTCTAAAAACACCTTTATAATTGAAATGGGGCAATTTTTGACGAAGATATGGCCATTTATTTCAAGGTAGACCCTATTTAATGCTTTCCATATATTTTCTATTTATCGAAGAATATCCCTTAATATCTTTCTAAGATGAGTCGGAAGTCAAATTATTTTAATGCAGTTTTGTTCCAAAGATCAAGTGAATTCTAAAAACACCTCTATAATTGAAATGGGGCAATTTTTGACGAAGATATGGCCATTTATTTCAAGGTAGACCATATTTAATGCTTTCCATATATTTTCTATTTATCGAACAATATCCCTTAATATCTTTCTTAGCTGAGTCGGAAGTCAAATTATTTTAATGCAGTTTTGTTCCAAAGATTGAGTGAATTCTAAAAACACCTTTATAATTGAAATGGGGCAATTTTTGACGAAGATATGGCCATTTATTTCAAGGTAGACCCTATATAATACTTTCAATATATTTTCTGTTAATCAAAGAATATCCCTTAATATCTTTTTTAGATGAGTCGGAAGTCAAATTATTTTAATGCAGTTTTGTTTTAAAGATTGAGTGAATTCTAAAAACACCTTTATAATTGAAATGGGGCAATTTTTGACGAAGATATGGCCATTTATTTCAAGGTTGACCCGATTTAATGTTTGGCTTATATTTTCTATTAATCAAAGAAAATCCCTTAATATCTTTCTTAGATGAGTCGGAAGTCAAATTATTTTAATGCAGTTTTGTTCCAAAGATCGAGTGAATTCTAAAAACACCTTTATAATTGAAATGGGGCAATTTTTGACGAAGATATGGCCATTTATTTCAAGGTAGACCCTATATAATACTTTCAATATATTTTCTGTTAATCGAAGAATATCCCTTAATATCTTTTTTAGATGAGTCGGAAGTCAAATTATTTTAATGCAGTTTTGTTTCAAAGATTAAGCGAATTCTAAAAACACCTTTATAATTGAAATGGGGCAGTTTTTGACGAAGATATGGCCATTTATTTCAAGGTAGAGCCTATTTAATGCTTTCCATATATTTTCTATTTATCGAAGAATATCCCTTAATATCTTTCTTAGATGAGTCGGAAGTCAAATTATTTTAATGCAGTTTTGTTTCAAAGATCGAGTGAATTCTAAAAACACCTTTATAATTGAAATGGGGCAATTTTTGACGAAGATATGGCCATTTATTTCAAGGTAGAGCCTATTTAATGCTTTCCATATATTTTCTATTTGTCGAAGAATATCCCTTAATATCTTTCTTAGCTGAGTCGGAAGTCAAATTATTTTAACGCAGTTTTGTTCCAAAGATCGAGCGAATTCTAAAAACACTTTTATAATTGAAATGGGGCAATTTTTGATGAAGATATGGCCATTTATTTCAAGGTAGACACTATTTAATGCTTTCCATATATTTTCTGTTAATCCAAGAATATCCCTTAATATCTTTTCTTATATGAGTCGGAAACCAAAATTATTTTAACGCAGTTTTTGTTTCAAAGATCAAGTGAATTCTAAAAACACCTTTATAATTGAAATGGAGCAATTTTTGACGAAGATATGTCCATTTATTTCAAGGTAGACCCTATATAATACTTTCAATATATTTTCTGTTAATCAAAGAATATCCCTTAATATCTTTTTTAGATGAGTCGGAAGTCAAATTATTTTAATGCAGTTTTGTTTCAAAGGTCAAGCGAATTCTAAAAACCCCTTTATAATTGAAATGGGGAAATTTTTGACGAAGATATGGCCATTTATTTCAAGGTTGACCCTATTTAATGTTTGCCTTATATTTTCTATTAATCGAAGAATATCCCTTAATATCTTTCTTAGATTAGTCAGAAGTCAAATTATTTTAATGCAGTTTTGTTCCAAAGATCGAGTGAAATCTTAAAACACCTTTACAATTGAAATGGGGCAATTTTTGACGAAGATATGGCCATTTATTTCAAGGTTGACCCTATTTAATGTTTGGCTTATATTTTCTATTTATCGAAGAATATCCCTTAATATCTTTCTTAGATGAGTCGAAAGTCGAATTATTTTAATGCAGTTTTGTTTTAAAGATCAAGTGAATTCTAAAAACACCTTTATAATTGAAATGGGGCAATTTTTGACGAAGATATGGCCATTTATTTCAAGGTAGACCCTATTTAATGCTTTCCATATATTTTATATTTATCGAAGAATATCCTTTAATATGAGTCGGAAGTCAAATTATTTTAATGCAGTTTTGTTCCAAAGATCGAGCGAATTCTAAAAATGCCTTTAAAATTGAAATGGGGCAATTTTTGACGAAGATATGGCCATTTAATTCAAGGTAGACACTATACAATGCTTTCCATATATTTTCTATTTATCGAAGAATATCCCTTAATAACTTTCTTAGATGAGTCGAAAGTCAAATTAGTTTAATGCAGTTTTGTTTCAAAGATCGAACGAATTCTAAAAATACCTTTATAATTGAAATGGGGCAATTTTTGACGAAGATATGACCATTTATTTCAAGGTAGACACTATACAATGCTTTCCATATATTTTCGGTTAATCAAGAATATCCCTTAATATCTTTCTTATATGAGTCCGAAACCAAATTATTTTAACGCAGTTTTGTTCCAAAGATCGAGCGAATTCTAAAAACACCTTTATAATTGAAATAGGGCAATTTTTGACGAAGATATGGCCATTTATTTCAAGGTAGAGCCTATTTAATGCTTTCCATATATTTTATATTTATCGAAGAATATCCTTTAATATGAGTCGGAAGTCAAATTATTTTAATGCAGTTTTGTTCCAAAGATCGAGCGAATTCTAAAAATGCCTTTAAAATTGAAATGGGGCAATTTTTGACGAAGATATGGCCATTTATTTCAAGGTAGACACTATACAATGCTTTCCATATATTTTCTATTTATCGAAGAATATCCCTTAATACCTTTCTTAGATGAGTCGGAAGTCAAATGATTTTAATGCAGTTTTGTTCCAAAGATCGAGTGAATTCTAAAAACACCTTTATAATTGAAATGGGGCAATTTTTGACGAAGATATGGCCATTTATTTCAAGGTAGACCCTATTTAATGCTTTCCATATATTTTCTATTTATCGAAGAATATCCCTTAATATCTGTCTTACATGAGTCGGTAGTCAAATGATTTTAATGCAGTTTTGTTTTAAAGATCGAGTGAATTCTAAAAACACCTTTATAATTGAAATGGGGCAATTTTTGACGAAGATATGGCCATTTATTTCAAGGTAGACCCTATTTAATGCTTTCCATATATTTTCTATTTATCGAAGAATATCCCTTAATATCTGTCTTACATGAGTCGGTAGTCAAATAATTTTAATGCAGTTTTTTTTCAAAGATCGAGTGAATTCTAAAAACCTTTATCAATTGAAATAGGGCAATTTTTGACGAAGATATGGCCATTTATTTCAAGGTTGACCCTATTTAATGTTTGGCTTATATTTTCTTTTAATCGAAGAATATCCCTTAATATCTTTCTAAGATGAGTCGAAAGTCGAATTATTTTAATGCAGTTTTGTTTCAGAGATCGAGTGAATTCTAAAAACACCTTTATAATTGAAATGGGGCAATTTTTGACGAAGATATGGCCATTTATTTCAAGGTAGACACTATACAATGCTTTCCATATATTTTCTATTTATCGAAGAATATCCCTTAATACCTTTCTTAGATGAGTCGGAAGTCAAATGATTTTAATGCAGTTTTGTTCCAAAGATCGAGTGAATTCTAAAAACACCTTTATAATTGAAATGGGGCAATTTTTGACGAAGATATGGCCATTTATTTCAAGGTTGACCCTATTTAATGTTTGGCTTATATTTTCTTTTAATCGAAGAATATCCCTTAATATCTTTCTAAGATGAGTCGAAAGTCGAATTATTTTAATGCAGTTTTGTTTCAGAGATCGAGTGAATTCTAAAAACACCTTTATAATTGAAATGGGGCAATTTTTGACGAAGATATGGCCATTTATTTCAAGGTAGACCCTATTTAATGTTTGCCTTATATTTTCTATTAATCGAAGAATATCCCTTAATATCTTTCTTAGATGAGTCGGAAGTCAAATGATTTTAATGCAGTTTTGTTCCAAAGATCGAGTGAATTCTAAAAACACCTTTATAATTGAAATGGGGCAATTTTTGACGAAGATATGGCCATTTATTTCAAGGTAGACCCTATTTAATGCTTTCCATATATTTTCTATTTATCGAAGAATATCCCTTAATAT
>NW_025062963.1:0-1341 GCF_018153295.1 Drosophila grimshawi
CTTTCAACATTATGAAGCCCTTTTTATATATTTTGACTCTGCATCAAAAGCTGAAAATATGTAGTCTCGAAGTCATTTCGAGAAATTGACGTTTTAAGTTTCTGTTTCCAAATTCAAACGGATGTATCTTCGCCAATAATTGTCAGAAGTTAGAATTTCTTTCAACATTATGAAGCCCCTTTTTATATATTTTTGACTCTGCATCAAAAGCTGAAAATATGTAGTCTTCGAAGTGATTTTCGAGAAATTGACGTTTTAAGTTTCTGTTTTCCAATTCAAACGGATGTATCTTCGCCAATAATTGTCAGAAGTTAGAATTTCTTTTTATATATTTTGATTCTGCATCAAAAGCTGAAAATATGTAGTCTCGAAGTCATTTCGAGAAATTGACGTTTTAAGTTTCTGTTTCCAAATTCAAACGGATGTATCTTCGCCAATAATTGTCAGAAGTTAGAATTTCTTTCAACATTATGAAGCTTTTTTTATATATTTTGATTCTGCATCAAAAAGCTGAAAATATGTAGTCTTGAAGTCAATTCGAGAAATTGACGTTTTAAAGTTTCTGTTTCCAAATTCAAACGGGTTGTATCTTCGCCAATAATTGTCAGAAGTTAGAATTTTCTTTCAACATTATGAAGCCCTTTTTATATATTTTGACTCTGCATCAAAAGCTGAAAATATGTAGTCATGAAGTCATTTCGAGAAATTGACGTTTTAAGTTTCTGTTTCCAAATTCAAACGGATGTATCTTCGCCAATAATTGTCAGAAGTTAGAATTTCTTTCAACATTATGAAGCCCTTTTTATATATTTTGATTCTGCATCAAAAGCTGAAAATATGTAGTCTCGAAGTCATTTCGAGAAATTGACGTTTTAAGTTTCTGTTTCCAAATTCAAACGGATGTATCTTCGCCAATAATTGTCAGAAGTTAGAATTTCTTTCAACATTATGAAGCCCTTTTTATATATTTTGATTCTGCATCAAAAGCTGAAAATATGTAGTCTCGAAGTCATTTCGAGAAATTGACGTTTTAAGTTTCTGTTTCCAAATTCAAACGGATGTATCTTCGCCAATAATTGTCAGAAGTTAGAATTTCTTTCAACATTATGAAGCCCTTTTTTATATATTTTGATTCTGCATCCAAAAGCTGAAAATATGTAGTCTCGAAGTCATTTCGGAAATTGACGTTTTAAGTTTCTGTTTCCAAATTCAAACGGATGTATCTTCGCCAATAATTGTCAGAAGTTAGAATTTCTTTCAACATTATGAAGCCCTTTTTTATATATTTTGACTCTGCATCAAAAGCTGAAAATATGTAGTCTCGAAGTCATTTCGAGAAAT
>NW_025062964.1:0-15911 GCF_018153295.1 Drosophila grimshawi
TTTCAAGGTTGACCCTATTGAATGTTTGGCTTATATTTTCTATTAATCAAAGAATATCCCTTAATATCTTTCTTAGATGAGTCGGAAGTCAAATTATTTTTAATGCAGTTTTGTTCCAAAGATTGAGTGAATTCTAAAAACACCTTTATAATTGAAATGGGGCAATTTTACACAAAGATATGGCCATTTATTTCAAGGTTGACCCTATTGAATGTTTGGCTTATATTTTCTATTAATCAAAGAATATCCCTTAATATCTTTCTTGGATGAGTCGGAAGTCAAATTACTTTAATGCAGTTTTGTTCCAAAGATTGAGTGAATTCTAAAACACCTTTATAATTGAAATGGGGCAATTTTAGACAAAGATATGGCCATTTATTTCAAGGTAGAGCCTATTTAATGATTTCCATATATTTTCTATTTATCGAAGAATATCCCTTAATATCTTTTCTTAGATGAGTCGGAAGTCAAAGTATTTTAATGCAGTTTTGTTCCAAAGATCGAGTGAATTCTAAAAACATCTTTATAATTGAAATGGGGCAATTTTAGACGAAGATATGACTATTTATTTCAAGGTAGACCCTATTTAATGCTTTCCATATATTTTCTATTTATCGAAGAATATCCCTTAATATCTTTCTTAGATGAGTCGCAAGTCAAATTATTTTAATGCAGTTTTGTTTCAAAGATCAAGTGAATTCTAAAAACACCTTTATAATTGAAATGGGGCAATTTTAGACAAAGATATGGCCATTTATTTCAAGGTTGACCCTATTTAATGTTTGGCTTTTATTTTCTATTAATCAAAGAATATCCCTTAATATCTTTCTTAGATGAGTCGGAAGTCAAATTACTTTAATGCAGTTTTGTTTCGAAGATTGAGTGAATTCTAAAAACACCTTTATAATTGAAATGGGGCAATTTTAGACGAAGATATGGCCATTTATTTCAAGGTAGAGCCTATTTAATGCTTTCCATATATTTTCTATTTATCGAAGAATATCCTTAATATCTTTCTTAGATGAGTCGGAAGTCAAATTACTTTAATGCAGTTTTGTTTCGAAGATTAAGTGAATTCTAAAAACACCTTTATAATTGAAATGGGGCAATTTTAGACGAAGATATGGCCATTTTTTTCAAGGTAGAGCCTATTTAATGCTTTCCATATATTTTCTATTTATCGAAGAATATCCCTTAATATCTTTCTTAGATGAGTCGGAAGTCAAACTATTTAAGAGCGGTTTTGTTCCAATGATCGAAGTGAATTCTATAAAACACCTTTATAATTTGAAATGGGGCAATTTTGGGCGAAGATATGGGCCCATTTATTTCAAGGTTGACCATATTTAATGTTTGGCTTATATTTTCTATTAATCAAAGAATATCCGTTAATATCTTTCTTAGATGAGTCGGAGGTCAAATTATTTTAATGCAGTTTTGTTCCAAAGATTGAGTGAATTCTAAAAACACCTTTATAATTGAAATGGGTCAATTTTAGACGAAGATATGGCCATTGATTTCAAGGTAGAGCCTATTTGATGCTTTCCATATATTTTCTATTTATCGAAGAATATCCCTTAATATCTTCTTAGATGAGTCGGAAGTCAAATTATTTAATGCAGTTTTGTTCCAAAGATCGAGTGAATTCTAAAAACATCTTTATAATTGAAATGGGGCAATTTTAGACGAAGATATGGCTATTTATTTCAAGGTAGACCCTATTTAATGCTTTCCATATATTTTCTATTTATCGAAGAATATCCCTTAATATCTTTCTTAGATGAGTCGGAAGACAAATTATTTTAATGCAGTTTTGTTTCAAAGGTCAAGTGAATTCTAAAAACACCTTTATAATTGAAATAGGGCAATTTTAGACAAAGATATGGACATTTATTTCAAGGTTGACCCTATTTAATGTTTGGCTTATATTTTCTATTAATTAAAGAATATCCCTTAATATCTTTCTTGGATGAGTCGGAAGTCAAATTACTTTAATGCAGTTTTGTTTCGAAGATTGAGTGAATTCTAAAAACACCTTTATAATTGAAATGGGGCAATTTTAGACGAAGATATGGCCATTTATTTCAAGGTAGAGCCTATTTAATGCTTTCCATATATTTTCTATTTATCGAAGAATATCCCTTAATATCTTTCTTAGATGAGTCGGAAGTCAAATTACTTTAATGCAGTTTTGTTTCGAAGATTGAGTGAATTCTAAAAACACCTTTATAATTGAAATGGGGCAATTTTTGACGAAGATATGGCCATTTATTTCAAGGTAGAGCCTATTTAATGCTTTCCATATATTTTCTATTTATCGAAGAATATCCCTTAATATCTTTCTTAGATGAGTCGGAAGTCAAATTATTTTAAAGCAGTTTTGTTCCAAAGATCGAGTGAATTCTAAAAACACCTTTATAATTGAAATGGGGCAATTTTAGACGAAGATATGGCCATTTATTTCAAGGTAGAGCCTATTTAATGCTTTCCATATATTTTCTATTTATCGAAGAATATCCCTTAATATCTTTCTTAGATGAGTCGGAAGTCAAATTACTTTAATGCGGTTTTGTTTCGAAGATTGAGTGAATTCTAAAAACACCTTTATAATTGAAATGGGGCAATTTTAGACGAAGATATGGCTATTTATTTCAAGGTAGACCCTATTTAATGCTTTCCATATATTTGCTATTTATCGAAGAATATCCCTTAATATCTTTCTTAGATGAGTCGGAAGTCAAATTATTTTAATGCAGTTTTGTTCCAAAGATCGAGTGAATTCTAAAAACACCTTTATAATTGAAATGGGGCAATTTTAGACGAAGATATGGCCATTTATTTCAAGGTTGACCCTATTTAATGTTTGGCTTATATTTTCTATTAATCGAAGAATATCCATTAATATCTTTCTTAGATGAGTCGGAAGTCAAATTACTTTACTGCAGTTTTGTTTCGAAGATTGAGTGAATTCTAAAACCACCTTTATAATGAAACGGGGTAATTTTAGACAAAGATATGGCAATTTATTTCAAGGTTGACCCTATTGAATGTTTGGCTTATATTTTCTATTAATCAAAGAATATCCCTTAATATCTTTCTTGGATGAGTCGGAAGTCAAATTATTTTGATGCAGTTTTGTTCCAAAGATCGAGTGAATTCTAAAAACACCTTTATAATTGAAATGGGGCAATTTTAGACGAAGATATGGCCATTTATTTCAAGGTAGAGCCTATTTAATGATTTCCATATATTTTCTATTTATCGAAGAATATTCCTTAATATCTTTCTTAGATGAGTCGGAAGTCAAATTATTTTAATGCAGTTTTGTTCCAAAGATCGAGTGAATTCTAAAAACATCTTTATAATTGAAATGGGGCAATTTTAGACGAAGATATGACTATTTATTTCAAGGTAGACCCTATTTAATGCTTTCCATATATTTTCTATTTATCGAAGAATATCCCTTAATATCTTTCTTAGATGAGTCGGAAGACAAATTATTTTAATGCAGTTTTGTTTCAAAGATCAAGTGAATTCTAAAAACACCTTTATAATTGAAATGGGGCAATTTTAGACAAAGATATGGCCATTTATTTCAAGGTTGACCCTATTTAATGTTTGGCTTATATTTTCTATTAATAAAAGAATATCCCTTAATATCTTTCTTAGATGAGTCGGAAGTCAAATTATTTTAATGCAGTTTTGTTCCAAAGATCGAGTGAATTCTAAAAACACCTTTATAATTGAAATGGGGCAATTTTAGACGAAGATATGGCCATTTATTTCAAGGTAGAGCCTATTTAATGCTTTCCATATATTTTCTATTTATCGAAGAATATCCTTAATATCTTTCTTAGATGAGTCGGAAGTCAAATTACTTTAATGCAGTTTTGTTTCGAAGATTAAGTGAATTCTAAAAACACCTTTATAATTGAAATGGGGCAATTTTAGACGAAGATATGGCCATTTTTTTCAAGGTAGAGCCTATTTAATGCTTTCCATATATTTTCTATTTATCGAAGAATATCCCTTAATATCTTTCTTAGATGAGTCGGAAGTCAAACTATTTTAAAGCAGTTTTGTTCCAAAGATCGAGTGAATTCTAAAAACACCTTTATAATTTGAAATGGGGCAATTTTGGGCGAAGATATGGGCCCATTTATTTCAAGGTTGACCATATTTAATGTTTGGCTTATATTTTCTATTAATCAAAGAATATCCGTTAATATCTTTCTTAGATGAGTCGGAAGTCAAATTATTTTAATGCAGTTTTGTTCCAAAGATTGAGTGAATTCTAAAAACACCTTTATAATTGAAATGGGTCAATTTTAGACGAAGATATGGCCATTGATTTCAAGGTAGAGCCTATTTGATGCTTTCCATATATTTTCTATTTATCGAAGAATATCCCTTAATATCTTTCTTAGATGAGTCGGAAGTCAAATTATTTTAATGCAGTTTTGTTCCAAAGATCGAGTGAATTCTAAAAACATCTTTATAATTGAAATGGGGCAATTTTAGACGCAGATATGGCTATTTATTTCAAGGTAGACCCTATTTAATGCTTTCCATATATTTTCTATTTATCGAAGAATATCCCTTAATATCTTTCTTAGATGAGTCGGAAGACAAATTATTTTAATGCAGTTTTGTTTCAAAGGTCAAGTGAATTCCAAAAACACCTTTATAATTGAAATGGGGCAATTTTAGACAAAGATATGGACATTTATTTCAAGGTTGACCCTATTTAATGTTTGGCTTATATTTTCTATTAATTAAAGAATATCCCTTAATATCTTTCTTGGATGAGTCGGAAGTCAAATTACTTTAATGCAGTTTTGTTTCGAAGATTGAGTGAATTCTAAAAACACCTTTATAATTGAAATGGGGCAATTTTAGACGAAGATATGGCCATTTATTTCAGGGTAGAGCCTATTTAATGCTTTCCATATATTTTCTATTTATCGAAGAATATCCCTTAATATCTTTCTTAGATGAGTCGGAAGTCAAATTATTTTAATGCAGTTTTGTTTCGAAGATTGAGTGAATTCTAAAAACACCTTTATAATTGAAATGGGGCAATTTTAGACGAAGATATGGCCATTTATTTCAAGGTAGAGCCTATTTAATGCTTTCCATATATTTTCTATTTATCGAAGAATATCCCTTAATATCTTTCTTAGATGAGTCGGAAGTCAAATTATTTTAAAGCAGTTTTGTTTCAAAGATCGAGTGAATTCTAAAAACACCTTTATAATTGAAATGGGGCAATTTTTGACGAAGATATGGCCATTTATTTCAAGGTAGACCCTATTTAATGCTTTCCATATATTTTCTATTTATCGAAGAATATCCCTTAATATCTTTCTTAGATGAGTCGGAAGTCAAATTATTTTAATGCAGTTTTGTTCCAAAGATTGAGTGAATTCTAAAAACACCTTTATAATTGAAATGGGGCAATTTTACACAAAGATATGGCCATTTATTTCAAGGTTGACCATATTTAATGTTTGGCTTATATTTTCTATTAATCAAAGAATATCCCTTAATATCTTTCTTAGATGAGTCGGAAGTCAAACTATTTTAATGCAGTTTTGTTCCAAAGATTGAGTGAATTCTAAAAACACCTTTATAATTGAAATGGGGCAATTTTAGACGAAGATATGGCCATTTATTTCAAGGTAGAGCCTATTTAATGCTTTCCATATATTTTCTATTTATCGAAGAATATCCCTTAATATCTTTCTTAGATAAGTCGGAAGTCAAATTATTTTAATGCAGTTTTGTTCCAAAGATCGAGTGAATTCTAAAAACATCTTTATAATTGAAATGGGGCAATTTTAGACGAAGATATGGCCATTTATTTCAAGGTAGACCCTATTTAATGCTTTTCATATATTTTCTATTTATCGAAGAATATCCCTTAATATCTTTCTTAGATGAGTCGGAAGACAAATTATTTTAATGCAGTTTTGTTCCAAAGATCGAGTGAATTCTAAAAACACCTTTATAATTGAAATGGGGCAATTTTTGACGAAGATATGGCCATTTATTTCATGGTTGACCCTATTTAATGCTTTCCATATATTTTCTATTTATCGAAGAATATCCCTTAATATCTTTCTTAGATGAGTCGGAAGTCAAATTATTTTAATGCAGTTTTGTTCCAAAGATCAAGTGAATTCTAAAAACACCTTTATAATTGAAATGAGGCAATTTTAGACAAAGATATGGCCATTTATTTCAAGGTAGAGCCTATTTAATGCTTTCCATATATTTTCTATTTATCGAAGAATATCCCTTAATATCTTTCTTAGATGAGTCGGAAGTCAAATTACTTTAATGCAGTTTTGTTTCGAAGATTGAGTGAATTCTAAAAACACCTTTATAATTGAAATGGGGCAATTTTAGACGAAGATATGGCCATTTATTTCAAGGTAGAGCCTATTTAATGCTTTCCATATATTTTCTATTTATCGAAGAATATCCCTTAATATCTTTCTTAGATGAGTCGGAAGTCAAATTACTTTAATGCAGTTTTGTTCCAAAGATCGAGTGAATTCTAAAAACACCTTTATAATTGAAATGGGGCAATTTTAGACGAAGATATGGCCATTTATTTCAAGGTTGACCCTATTTAATGTTTGGCTTATATTTTCTATTAATCGAAGAATATCCCTTAATATCTTTCTTAGATGAGTCGGAAGTCAAATTACTTTAATGCAGTTTTGTTTCGAAGATTGAGTGAATTCTAAAAACACCTTTATAATTGAAATGGGGTAATTTTAGACAAAGATATGGCCATTTATTTCAAGGTTGACCCTATTGAATGTTTGGCTTATATTTTCCATTAATCAAAGAATATCCCTTAATATCTTTCTTAGATGAGTCGGAAGTCAAATTATTTTAATGCAGTTTTGTTCCAAAGATCAAGTGAATTCTAAAAACACCTTTATAATTTAAATGGGGCAATTTTAGACGAAGATATGGCCATTTATTTCAAGGTTGACCCTATTTAATGTTTGGCTTATATTTTCTATTAATAAAAGAATATCCTTTAATATCTTTCTTGGATGAGGCGGAAGTCAAATTACTTTAATGCAGTTTTGTTTCGAAGATTGAGTGAATTCTAAAAACACCTTTATAATTGAAATGGGGCAATTTTAGACGAAGATATGGCCATTTATTTCAAGGTAGAGCCTATTTAATGCTTTCCATATATTTTCTATTTATCGAAGAATATCCCTTAATATCTTTCTTAGATGAGTCGGAAGTCAAATTATTTTAATGCAGTTTTGTTTCGAAGATTGAGTGAATTCTAAAAACACCTTTATAATTGAAATGGGGCAATTTTTGACGAAGCTATGGCCATTTATTTCAAGGTAGACCCTATTTAATGCTTTCCATATATTTTCTATTTATCGAAGAATATCCCTTAATATCTTTCTTAGATGAGTCGGAAGTCAAATTATTTTAAAGCAGTTTTGTTCCAAAGATCAAGTGAATTCTAAAAACACCTTTATATTTGAAATGGGGCAATTTTTGACGAAGATATGGCCATTTATTTCAAGGTAGACCCTATTTAATGCTTTCCATATATTTTCTATTTATCGAAGAATATCCCTTAATATCTTTCTTAGATGAGTCGGAAGTCAAATTATTTTAATGCAGTTTTGTTCCAAAGATCGAGTGAATTCTAAAAACACCTTTATAATTGAAATGGGGCAATTTTAGACAAAGATATGGCCATTTATTTGAAGGTTGACCCTATTTAATGTTTGCCTTATATTTTCTATTAATCAAAGAATATCCCTTAATATCTTTCTTAGATGAGTCGGAAGTCAAATTATTTTAATGCAGTTTTGTTTCAAAGATCAAGTGAATTCTAAAAACACCTTTATAATTGAAATGGGGCAATTTTAGACGAAGATATGGCCATTTATTTCAAGGTAGAGCCTATTTAATGCTTTCCATATATTTTCTATTTATCGAAGAATATCCCTTAATATCTTTCTTAGATGAGTCGGAAGTCAAATTATTTTAATGCAGTTTTGTTCCAAAGATCGAGTGAATTCTAAAAACATCTTTATAATTGAAATGGGGCAATTTTAGACGAAGATATGGCTATTTATTTCAAGGTAAACCCTATTTAATGCTTTCCATATATTTTCTATTTATCGAAGAATATCGCTTAATATCTTTCTTAGATGAGTCGGAAGACAAATTATTTTAATGCAGTTTTGTTCCAAAGATGGAGTGAATTCTAAAAACACCTTTATATTTGAAATGGGGCAATTTTTGACGAAGATATGGCCATTTATTTCATGGTTGACCCTATTTAATGCTTTCCATATATTTTCTATTTATCGAAGAATATCCCTTAATATCTTTCTTAGATGACTCGGAAGTCAAATTATTTTAATGCAGTTTTGTTCCAAAGATCGAGTGAATTCTAAAAACATCTTTATAATTGAAATGGGGCAATTTTTGACGAAGATATGGCCATTTATTTCAAGGTAGACCCTATTTAATGCTTTCCATATATTTTCTGTTTATCAAAGAATATCCCTTAATATCTTTCTTAGATGAATCGGAAGTCAAATTATTTTAATGCAGTTTTGTTTCAAAGATCAAGCGAATTCTAAAAACACCTTTATAATTGAAATGGGGCAATTTTTGACGAAGATATGGCCATTTATTTCAAGGTAGAGCCTATTTAATGCTTTCCATATATTTTCTATTTATCGAAGAGTATCGCTTAATATCTTTCTTAGATGAGTCGGAAGTCAAATTATTTTAAAGCAGTTTTGTTCCAAAGATCAAGTGAATTCTAAAAACACCTTTATATTTGAAATGGGGCAATTTTAGACGAAGATATGGCCATTTATTTCAAGGTAGACCCTATTTAATGTTTGGCTTATATTTTCTATTAATCAAAGAATATCCCTTAATATCTTTCTTAGATGAGTCGGAAGTCAAATTACTTTAATGCAGTTTTGTTTCGAAGATTGAGTGAATTCTAAAAACACCTTTATAATTGAAATGGGGCAATTTTTGACGAAGCTATGGCCATTTATTTCAAGGTAGAGCCTATTTAATGCTTTCCATATATTTTCTATTTATCGAAGAATATCCCTTAATATCTTTCTTAGATGAGTCGGAAGTCAAATTATTTTAAAGCAGTTTTGTTCCAAAGATCGAGTGAATTCTAAAAACACCTTTATATTTGAAATGGGGCAATTTTTGACGAAGATATGGCCATTTATTTCAAGGTAGACCCTATTTAATGCTTTCCATATATTTTCTATTTATCGAAGAATATCCCTTAATATCTTTCTTAGATGAGTCGGAAGTCAAATTATTTTAATGCAGTTTTGTTCCAAAGATCGAGTGAATTCTAAAAACACCTTTATAATTGAAATGGGGCAATTTTAGACAAAGATATGGCCTTTTATTTCAAGGTTGACCATATTTAATGTTTGCCTTATATTTTCTATTAATCAAAGAATATCCCTTAATATCTTTCTTAGATGAGTCGGAAGTCAAATTATTTTAATGCAGTTTTGTTTCAAAGATTGAGTGAATTCTAAAAACACCTTTATAATTGAAATGGGGCAGTTTTAGACGAAGATATGGCCATTTATTTCAAGGTAGAGCCTATTTAATGCTTTCCATATATTTTCTATTTATCGAAGAATATCCCTTAATATCTTTCTTAGATGAGTCGGAAGTCAAATTATTTTAATGCAGTTTTGTTCCAAAGATCGAGTGAATTCTAAAAACATCTTTATAATTGAAATGGGGCAATTTTAGACGAAGATATGGCTATTTATTTCAAGGTAAACCCTATTTAATGCTTTCCATATATTTTCTATTTATCGAAGAATATCGCTTAATATCTTTCTTAGATGAGTCGGAAGTCAAATTATTTTAATGCAGTTTTGTTTCAAAGATCAAGCGAATTCTAAAAACACCTTTATAATTGAAATGGGGCAATTTTTGACGAAGATATGGCCATTTATTTCAAGGTAGACCCTATTTAATGCTTTCCATATATTTTCTATTTATCGAAGAATATCCCTTAATATCTTTCTTAGATGAGTCGGAAGTCAAACTATTTTAATGCAGTTTTGTTCCAAAGATCGAGTGAATTCTAAAACCACCTTTATAATTGAAATGGGGCAATTTTAGACAAAGATATGGCCATTTATTTCAAGGTTGACCATATTTAATGTTTGCCTTATATTTTCTATTAATCAAAGAATATCCCTTAATATCTTTCTTAGATGAGTCGGAAGTCAAATTATTTTAATGCAGTTTTGTTTCAAGGATTGAGTGAATTCTAAAAACACCTTTATATTTGAAATGGGGCAATTTTTGACGAAGATATGGCCATTTATTTCATGGTTGACCCTATTTAATGCTTTCAATATATTTTATATTTATCGAAGAATATCCCTTAATATCTTTCTTAGATGAGTCGGAAGTCAAATTATTTTAATGCAGTTTTGTTCCAAAGATCGAGTGAATTCTAAAAACGTCTTTATAATTGAAATGGGGCAATTTTAGACGAAGATATGGCTATTTATTTCAAGGTAAACCCTATTTAATGCTTTCCATATATTTTCTATTTATCGAAGAATATCGCTTAATATATTTTTTAGATGAGTCGGAAGTCAAATTATTTTAATGCAGTTTTGTTCCAAAGATCGAGTGAATTCTAAAAACACCTTTATAATTGAAATGGGGCAGTTTTTGACGAAGATATGGCCATTTATTTCATGGTTGACCCTATTTAATGCTTTCCATATATTTTCTATTTATCGAAGAATATCCCTTAATATCTTTCTTAGATGACTCGGAAGTCAAATTATTTTAATGCAGTTTTATTCCAAAGATCGAGCGAATTCAAAAAACATCTTTATAATTGAAATGGGGCAATTTTTGACGAAGATATGGCCATTTATTTCAAGGTAGACCCTATTTAATGCTTTCCATATATTTTCTGTTTATCAAAGAATATCCCTTAATATCTTTCTTAGATGAATCGGAAGTCAAATTATTTTAATGCAGTTTTGTTTCAAAGATCAAGCGAATTCTAAAAACACCTTTATAATTGAAGTGGGGCAATTTTTGACGAAGATATGGCCATTTATTTCAAGGTAGAGCCTATTTAATGCTTTCCATATATTTTCTATTTATCGAAGAATATCCCTAATATCTTTCTTAGATGAGTCGGAAGTCAAATTGTTTTAAAGCAGTTTTGTTCCAAAGATCAAGTGAATTCTAAAAACACCTTTATATTTGAAATGGGACAATTTTTTACGAAGATATGGCCATTTATTTCAAGGTAGACCCTATTTAATGCTTTCCATATATTTTCTATTTATCGAAGAATATCCCTTAATATCTTTCTTAGATGAGTCGGAAGTCAAATTATTTTAATGCAGTTTTGTTCCAAAGATCGAGTGAATTCTAAAAACACCTTTATAATTGAAATGGGGCAATTTTAGACAAAGATATGGCCATTTATTTCAAGGTTGACCCTATTTAATGTTTGGCTCATATTTTCTATTAATAAAAGAATATCCCTTAATATCTTTCTTAGATGAATCGAAAGTCAAATTATTTTAATGCAGTTTTGTTTCGAAGATTGAGTGAATTCTAAAAACACCTTTATAATTGAAATGGGGCAATTTGAGACAAAGATATGGCCATTTATTTCAAGGTAGACCCTATTTAATGCTTTCCATATATTTTCTATTTATCGAAGAATATCCCCTAATATCTTTCTTAGATGAGTCGGAAGTCAAATTGGTTTAATACAGTTTTGTTTCAAAGATCAAGTGAATTCTAAAAACACCTTTATAATTGAAATGGGGCAATTTTTGACGAAGATATGGCCATTTATTTCAAGGTAGACCCTATTTAATGCTTTCCATATATTTTCTATTTATCGAAGAATATCCCTTAATATCTTTCTTAGATGAGTCGGAAGTCAAATTATTTTAATGCAGTTTTATTCCAAAGATCGAGTGAATTCTAAAAACACCTTTATAATTGAAATGGGGCAATTTAAGACAAAGATATGGCCATTTATTTCAAGGTTGACCCTATTTAATGTTTGCCTTATATTTTCTATTAATCGAAGAATATCCCTTAATATCTTTCTTAGATGAGTCGGAAGTCAAATTACTTTAATGCAGTTTTGTTTCGAAGATTGAGTGAATTTTAAAAACACCTTTATAATTGAAATGGGGCAATTTTAGACGAAGATATGGCCATTTATTTCAAGGTTGAGCCTATTTAATGCTTTCCATATATTTTCTATTTATCGAAGAATATCCCTTAATATCTTTCTTAGATGAGTCGGAAGTCAAATTATTTTAATGCAGTTTTGTTCCAAAGATCGAGTGAATTCTAAAAACACCTTATAATTGAAATGGGGCAATTTTAGACGAAGATATGGCCATTTATTCAAGGTTGACCCTATTTAATGTTTGGCTTATATTTTCTATTAATCGAAGAATATCCCTTAATATCTTTCTTAGATGAGTCGGAAGTCAAATTACTTTAATGCAGTTTTGTTTCGAAGATTAAGTGAATTCTAAAAACACCTTTATAATTGAAATGGGGCAATTTTAGACAAAGAAATGGTAATTTATTTCAAGGTTGACCCTATTGAATGTTTGGCTTATATTTTCTATTAATCAAAGAATATCCCTTAATATCTTTCTTAGATGAGTCGGAAGTCAAATTATTTTAATGCAGTTTTGTTTCAAAGATCAAGTGAATTCTAAAAACACCTTTATAATTGAAATGGGG
This sequence comes from Drosophila grimshawi, assembly GCF_018153295.1. Taxonomy (NCBI): domain Eukaryota; kingdom Metazoa; phylum Arthropoda; class Insecta; order Diptera; family Drosophilidae; genus Drosophila; species Drosophila grimshawi. Next base: position 12,826 of record NW_025062964.1, read on the forward strand.
CAATTTTAGACAAAGATATGGCCATTTATTTCAAGGTTGACCCTATTTAATGTTTGGCTTATATTTTCTATTAATAAAAGAATATCCCTTAATATCTTTCTTAGATGAGTCGGAAGTCAAATTATTTTAATGCAGTTTTGTTCCAAAGATCGAGTGAATTCTAAAAACACCTTTATAATTGAAATGGGGCAATTTTAGACGAAGATATGGCCATTTATTTCAATGTAGAGCCTATTTAATGCTTTCCATATATTTTCTGTTTATCGAAGAATATCCCTTAATATCTTTCTTAGATGAATCGGAAGTCAAATTATTTTAATGCAGTTTTGTTTCAAAGATCAAGCGAATTCTAAAAACACCTTTATAATTGAAATGGGGCAATTTTTGACGAAGATATGGCCATTTATTTCAAGGTAAACACTATTTAATGCTTTCCATATATTTTCTATTTATCGAAGAATATCCCTTAATATCTTTCTTAGATGAGTCGGAAGTCAAATTATTTTAAAGCAGTTTTGTTCCAAAGATCAAGTGAATTCTAAAAACACCTTGATAATTGAAATGGGGCAATTTTTGACGAAGATATGGCCATTTATTTCAAGGTAGACACTATTTAATGCTTTCAATATATTTTCTATTTATCGAATATCCCTTAATATCTTTCTTAGATGAGTCGGAAGTCAAATTATTTTAATGCAGTTTTGTTCCAAAGATCGAGTGAATTCTAAAAACATCTTTATAATTGAAATGGGGCAATTTTATACGAAGATATGGCTATTTATTTCAAGGTAGACCCTATTTAATGCTTTCCATATATTTTCTATTTATCGAAGAATATCCCTTAATATCTTTCTTAGATGAGTCGGAAGACAAATTATTTTAATGCAGTTTTGTTCCAAAGATCGAGTGAATTCTAAAAACATCTTTATAATTGAAATGGGGCAATTTTTGACGAAGATATGGCCATTTATTTCAAGGTTGACCCTATTTAATGCTTTCCATATATTTTCTATTTATCGAAGAGTATCGCTTAATATCTTTCTTAGATGAGTCGGAAGACAAATTATTTTAATGCAGTTTTGTTCCAAAGATCGTGTGAATTCTAAAAACACCTTTATATTTGAAATGGGGCAATTTTTTGACGAAGATATGGCCATTTATTTCATGGTTGACCCTATTTAATGCTTTCCATATATTTTCTATTTATCGAAGAATATCCCTTAATATCTTTCTTAGATGACTCGGAAGTCAAATTATTTTAATGCAGTTTTGTTCCAAAGATCGAGTGAATTCTAAAAACATCTTTATAATTGAAATGGGGCAATTTTTGACGAAGATATGGCCATTTATTTCAAGGTAGACCCTATTTAATGCTTTCCATATATTTTCTGTTTATCAAAGAATATCCCTTAATATCTTTCTTAGATGAATCGGAAGTCAAATTATTTTAATGAAGTTTTGTTTCAAAGATCAAGCCGAATTCTAAAAACACCTTTATAATTGAAATGGGGCAATTTTTGACGAAGATATGGCCATTTATTTCAAGGTAGAGCCTATTTAATGATTTCCATATATTTTCTATTTATCGAAGAATATCCCCTAATATCTTTCTTAGATGAGTCGGAAGTCAAATTATTTTAATGCAGTTTTGTTCCAAAGATCAAGTGAATTCTAAAAACACCTTTATATTTGAAATGGGGCAATTTTTGACGAAGATATGGCCATTTATTTCAAGGTAGACCCTATTTAATGCTTTCCATATATTTTCTATTTATCGAAGAATATCCCTTAATATCTTTCTTAGATGAGTCGGAAGTCAAATTATTTTAATGCAGTTTTGTTCCAAAGATCGAGTGAATTCTAAAAACACCTTTATAATTGAAATGGGGCAATTTAAGACAAAGATATGGCCATTTATTTCAAGGTTGACCATATTTAATGTTTGCCTTATATTTTCTATTAATCAAAGAATATCCCTTAATATCTTTCTTAGATGAGTCGGAAGTCAAATTATTTTAATGCAGTTTTGTTTCAAGGATTGAGTGAATTCTAAAAACACCTTTATAATTGAAATGGGGCAATTTTAGACGAAGATATGGCCATTTATTTCAAGGTAGAGCCTATTTAATGCTTTCCATATATTTTCTATTTATCGAAGAATATCCCTTAATATCTTTCTTAGATGAGTCGGAAGTCAAATTATTTTAATGCAGTTTTGTTCCAAAGATCGAGTGAATTCTAAAAACGTCTTTATAATTGAAATGGGGCAATTTTAGACGAAGATATGGCTATTTATTTCAAGGTAAACCCTATTTAATGCTTTCCATATATTTTCTATTTATCGAAGAATATCGCTTAATATCTTTCTTAGATGAGTCGGAAGACAAATTATTTTAATGCAGTTTTGTTCCAAAGATCGAGTGAATTCTAAAAACACCTTTATATTTGAAATGGGGCAATTTTTGACGAAGATATGGCCATTTATTTCATGGTTGACCCTATTTAATGTTTGGCTTATATTTTCTATTTATAAAAGAATATCCCTTAATATCTTTCTTAGATGAGTCGGAAGTCAAATTATTTTAATGCAGTTTTGTTCCAAAGATCGAGTGAATTCTAAAAACACCTTTATAATTGAAATGGGGCAATTTTAGACGAAGATATGGCCATTTATTTCAATGTAGACCCTATTTAATGTTTGGCTTATATTTTCTATTAATCGAAGAATATCCCTTAATATCTTTCTTAGATGAGTCGGAAGTCAAATTACTTTAATGCAGTTTTGTTTCGAAGATTGAGTGAATTCTAAAAACACCTTTATAATTGAAATGGGGCAATTTTAGACAAAGAAATGGTAATTTATTTCAAGGTTGACCCTATTGAATGTTTGGCTTATATTTTCTATTAATCAAAGAATATCCCTTAATATCTTTCTTAGATGAGTCGCAAGTCAAATTATTTTAATGCAGTTTTGTTTTCAAAGATCAAATTAATTCTAAAACACCTTTATAATTGAAATGGGGCAATTTTAGAGCAAAGATATGGCCATTTATTTCAAGGTTGACCCCTATTTAATGTTTGGCTTA
>NW_025062965.1:0-1625 GCF_018153295.1 Drosophila grimshawi
GACTGTGCATCAAAAGCTGAAAATATGCGGGCCCTGAAGTCACTTCGAGAAATCGACGTTTTAAGTTTCTAGTTTCAAATTCAAATGTAGATACCTTCGCCAATAATTGTCAGAAGGTTAGAATTTCTTTTCAACATTATGAAGCCCATTTTATATATTTTAATTCTGCATCAAAAGCTGAAAATACGTAGTCTCGGGAAGCCATTTCTGAGAAATTTGACGTTTTAAGTTTCTTGCTTCCAAATTCAAACGGATGTATCTTCGCCAATAATTGTCAGAAGTTAGAATTTCTTTCAACATTATGAAGCCCTTTTTATACTCCTTGACTCTGCATCAAAAGCTGAAAATATGTAGTCGCGAAGTCATTTCGAGATATTGACGTTTTAAGCTTCTTCGGTTTCCAAATTCAAACGGATGTATCTTCGCCAATAATTGTCAGCAGTTAGAATTTCAACATTATGAAGCCCTTTTTATATTTTTGACTATGCATCAAAAGCTGAAAATATGTAGTCTCGAAGTCATTTCTGAAAGTGACGTTTTAAGTTTCTGTTTTCAAATTCAAACTGATGTATCTTCGCCAATAATTGTCAGAAGTTAGAATTTCTTTCAACATTATGAAGACCTATTTTATATATTTTGATTCTGCATCAAAAGCTGAAAATATAGTCTCGAAGCCATTTCGCGAAATTGACGTTTTAAGTTTCTGTTTCCAAATTCAAACGGATGTATCTTCGCCAATAATTGTCAGCAGTTAGAATTTCTTTCAACATTATGAAGCCCTTTTTATATATTTTGACCTGTGCATCAAAAGCTGAAAATATGTAGTCCCGAAGTCATTTCGAGAAATCGACGTTTTAAGTTTCTGTTTCCAAAATCAAACGGATGTATCTTCGCCAATAATTGTCTGCAGTTAGAATTTCTTTCAACGTTATGAAGCCCTTTTTATATATTTTAATTCTGCATCAAAAGCTGAAAATATGTAGTCTCGAAGTCATTTCGCGAAATTGACGTTTTAAGTTTCTGTTTCCAAACTCAAATCGGATGTATCTTCGCCAATAATTGTCAGAAGTTAGAATTTCTTTCAACATTATGAAGCCCTTTTTTATATATTTTGATTCTGGCATCAAAAGCCGGAATTATGTAGTCCCGAAGTCATTTCGAGAAATTGACGCTTTAAGTTTCTGTTTCAAATTCAAACGGATGTACCTTCGCCAATAATTGTCGGAAGCCTGAATTCTCTTTCAACATTATGAAGCCCTTTTTATATATTTTGACCCTGCATCAAGGGCTGGTAAATATGGTGTCTCGAAGTCATTTCGAGAAATTGACGTTTTAAGTTTCTGTTTCCAAATTCAAACGGATGTATCTTCGCCAATAATTGTCAGAAGTTAGAATTTCTTTCAACATTATGAAGCCCTTTTTATATATTTTGACTATGCACTTCAAAAAGTTGTAAAATATGTAGTCTCGAAGTCGTCATTTCTTTTAAGAAATTGACGTTTTAAGTTTCTTTTTCCAAATTAAAACGGATGTATCTTCGCCAATAATTGTCAGAAGTTAGAATTTCTTTCAACATTATGAAGCCCTTTATATATTTTGACTATGCATCAAAAGCTGAAAATATG